>NC_134843.1:70901915-71204945 GCF_965363235.1 Mytilus galloprovincialis
TCTAACCTTTGAATTCAATCTTTCTGGAAATTTTCTTTTCTTTTCATTTCACCTAGCTTTTACCTTATGTCTTTTGTGCACCTTTACTTTTTATTTCACCTTTAAATTACCTTTTTATTTGATCTTTCTGGCACCTGTATTTTTTATTTATTTCACCTGTAATTTAACTTTTTATTTGATCTTTCGGGCACCTGTATTTCTTTTAAAAATTTCACCCATATTGTACCTTTTTATTTGATCTTTCTAGCACCTGTATTTGCATCAGTATTGAGTATGTTGTATCAAGCTGGCTTGGTCCATTATGGAACACTTCCTCTGACCCATGATTACAAGAGGATTCTATAGGCGTACTGGACCCATTAACATTATAAGGAGATTCTAAACTCTCAGACAGGGAATGAGTATGTCTACAATGAAATAAATAAATAATTGATAGGTTTTACTTTTAAGAACAATTAATTTCTAATAAACTAATTTACGAACCCTCATTTACAATTGTCATCTACCTTTATAAGTGCTTTATAAATCTCATCTATAAATGCTGTTAATCCACTATTGTCTAAATTTAAGGACTTGCCTTTACCAAGTCAACATTATGACAGTTGTTTTCTATTTGTTTTATGTGTTTGAGATTTTGATTTTGCTATTTGATAAGGGACTTTCTGTTATGAAGTTTACTTGGTGTTCAGTATTTTTGTTATTTTACTGTTTTTATGATGTTTATATATATTTTTTTAATCTCTATTCTTCTGTTCAAACAAAACCTGAATACAACACTATTGACAAATTACATTTCTTAGGTCAAACTTTGTAAGACAAAATAAGTCAATTTTACATTTGATCTTTATTAATAAACAAATGATTTGATAAGACTGACCTATGAGACCTCTCCACTGTACCATTCTGATGCTGTGATCCATACTGGAAAAACAAGATATCATTTCTTTAATAAAATTACAGACAAAGCATAAGTATGTTCAGGTAATGACATAATTGTCATAAAGACAGACACATCTACAAGAATAAGAATAAAAGGACAAATAAAAGTCCCCAAAACACTACACAGAATATATATGGCAATGTATGGTTTTTGGTGCAACGAAGCGCAATGGAGGTCTTTTTCTTGGGCATATTTCTGTCAATAAAACAGACAATTGTAATAAGTACATGTCAACAAATCACCACATATAGAGGCCAAGGTACACAAGCAATATATGTATGTATTACTATCTTTATTTTACCTTTTTCTTCTATCAATTTCTAAAGAAGTAAAAGATTTTTATATCTTTAAAAAAACACTTAAATTAGAAAAAGTGATTGGTTATAATTTAAAGACACATGATGATACACAAATTTTCCAATGGATAAGGAATAAACTTTTTCACAAGAATCCACCAAATAGGAAATATTCTTCAAGATTATAAAACACTTATGTTTTAAATCATCTTAATTATCTGTACAGCATAAAGCAGCAAGTGAATGCAGTGAGGCACATCTATGCCATTGGAACACAAAGTGGTGAATGAAAATGCTTCAAACTAGATTCAAATTGGAGACATATCAACAATAGCATTTCATTGTTACAGCCATTCGTATTGGGTGACATGCTGATTTTACAACAAGTTTATTTCATCAACCATTAAATTTTGGCCAAAAAGTATATACTTATTCCTAGCCTAAATAAATAAGTATCAAGGTAAAAAGATTAATAATATCTTTTACATAGACTATATAGGTATGTTTTGGACTTAAACAGTGCTAAACAAAAGATCTCTGAATTAAACCAGGCCTAAAACGACAATTGCTTATAACTATTTTAGGGTATTTAGGGCAGACAGAGAGGCAGTAAACACAACTTAATTTTAGATTTACCTTACCAATCAAGTCTAATTAGACGGCTACTGACATTAACACCCAAGTTTGATTTACAGCTATTGACATTATAAAACAATTGTATTAAGAATACTGTACATAATTGAATGTAATATATCCTTTTGATTGCAATGAAGCATGCAGCATAAACCATTCATGTATCTACCAAATTTCTTGCAAGTGGTCCATTCTGTTAAGTTTTCTTCAAGAAGTTTTAATGTTTTAAGATCATTCAGGATATGAACTCATCAAGAAAAAAATATCTTTATATGCTAAATTTCAACTGAAAACAATTGTATCAGAGAGTTGATTGATTGATGGTGTTTAATGCCACTTTCAACACTTATGTCTATCTGGCATGGCAGCCAGTTTTATTGACGGAGGAAGTCTAGTGCCTTGTAAGAACCATAAGACTTTCTGCAATGAAGGGGCCTAGACTTTCTCAATCAAAGGGGATTAGACCCATTGTGACAAATTTGGTTACAATATGAATGGTTTATGCTTGAAAGACACTTTGAGAAAATATTGAGAAGTGAAGATTGAAGACTTCTTTTCTTTTCATGCCAGAAACATCCATGCATGGTAGTGTTACCTGTCTCAAACTATAAAGTCTTCTTTTGTGCTGTCAGTAGTATATAAACAGATAAGGATTATTTTTAGATACAAATTTCAAATCCATGTGGTTTTTACATAATATTACAGTTAGTTTATACAATATATTACAGTTAAAGAGTATTTTAAAAACTGTCTTTATCTAGGTTGACCTCCATTTAAGTAAATGTATAAAAAAATAAAAATGTCTTAAACTCTAATCAAAGAAAAGTAAATTGTACATATATGTGATAGGGTAAGACTGCATTGTAAGTTCCATTTATTTTTTTGATTCAAGCATCACTGATGAGTCTATATAGCTACACATTTCAACTCCATGTGGTCTTTATATAACATCATATTTGAAGAGTGGAAACGTTATTTTAGAAACTGCCTTTGGTAAAGTTTTCTTTCATAATAACATATCAATAAAAAGAAAAATTTCTAACAACCCTCAAAGTGCAGTAGGAACAGCCTACATTTGAGAGTTCAATTTACCTTATATCTCTATAAAAAAAAACATTTTAAACAATAATCCCAAGTTTTCTTACAAAGAGAAAGAGGAGATATTTTCAATACTGGTATCATATTTGGAATTGACTTAAAATTATTTATCTACTGGTAGTCTGGTACACCTTTTTTTTTAAATTCTGGATCAATGAATTGACCTATTCAACTAAACATTTTCACTTAAACTCAATCAAAAATCAAAATATCTACATATATCTAACTACAAATAATATGTTAAAAATAATCTGTGTATCGTGAAGTCTACAGATTAAATTTTTCCCCCATATATAATTACAACATATTATAAAAAATGAACTAAAATCTTAAAAACAGGGAACATGTATCTTGTATCTCGTATCCTTTCTAAAATATGACTATACACATTCTTGAAATAGATGTAAACGAGTAGGTCCGGTAAGGACTCATTTTGGCCTCAAATTTCAGTTTCATCTGACGAAAGATTTTGACCACTTTTTAAAGACTTAAGTGTCTATTTCACTTGATTTAACTAGTATAAGTGAAAGATTTTAACTGATTTAGTCATTAAAAAAGATCCGATTCAAGCTCAAATATGAAAAATCTCTCAAATATGCCAAAAAACGTCACTTTTCAGATGGTTTTTGTCAAAAATGAAAGTGGTCGCATCCGTGTTCATCCACAACCTTTATATATGTTATGTATTATCATAAAATACAACTTACATTTCAATATTAAGGATGAACACAAATGCGGCCACTTTCGTTTTACAAGGAAACCGTCTAAAATTTAACTAAAATGATAGAATTTTGAAGATTTCAGTAATTTAGCATGACTTAATGGTGCTACAACCCGATATATGTGCATTGTATTGTCAAAAACAGCCCATATTTATGTAGCAGAAGCATTCTACTGTCCAATAAATAACTAAAAGTTTACATTTTAACAATTTTGTAAAACTGTTATATTTTGGGGCCAAAAAGGGGTCTTACCGGACCTACTCCTTTATCTGAAAATAAAATAAAATCTGGCATTCAAAATATCTTTACTCGTCATTTTCTGTAAGCAATAAAATGTTTGCTTAAAAAGTCATATCTTGTTGCTTTAGAAGATTCCAGACTTAAACGAATCACATGATCACTAAAGCAGTTTTTGATGTAATTGTCATGCTTAAAGGGTTAGAAGTGAGGAGTGTACAAATATTTTTTTCCCCCACAGTTTTACACAATGATTGGCTTTCAATAACAATACAAAAGGATGACCTTTTCAATGACATCTAGTTTAAGAGATTCTAGGATCAAAGATAAATTGAAGCCATGCTTATCACTAATATCATGTGCATTCTATACAAACATGATTTTTTATTCATCTTTGTTGAATTATATTTACTGGAGATTAAATTTAAAGTTCAACTTTCCATAGGTACATGCAAAATCATTCACCTTAAAATTCTTAGACAAAAAAAATATTTCCTTAGGTATATATCATTATATATACAATTAGAAGAAACAAATTTCAAGATGAAACAAAAGCTGAGAGTAATTATATCACACTTTTTCTGCTCACAAGCAAGCAGAAATCTGAAAGCCTGTTCTCATAGGACCACAGCATGTACCAAAATTCCATTCTCAATTTTACTCATACATTTGTAAATCCATCATTCTGACAAGGCCTAATCCATACATCCTCATAGAACTGACAGCCTTGCCACAGCAGTCATGTAAACAAAGCATTAAGAAAACATCATTCTGTTAACAAGCCAAAATCTGAGAGCCTTCCCTCAAAGGAATGACAGTCCTGCCAAAGCATGCATGTACTCAAAGCATTCAATAGCTTCATCTCATTAACAAGCCAAAATCTGAGAGCCTATCATTATAATACAGACAGTCCTGCCAAAGTATGCATGAACTCAAAGCATTTAAAAAACCTCACTCTATAAACAAGCCAAAATCTGAGAGCCTGTTCGCATAGTACTGATGACAACCTTGCCACTGCATGCATGTTCTCAAGAAATTCAAAAGTGGTGTTCGTTTCAAGTACATCTTTAAATTTCAGGAAAATCTGCATACAAATACATGTTTCGGATATCAGAATGTGAGTTCTTATTTTTACATTTAATTGAAACAAGTCGCAATATTCCCATTAATAAAAATCGCGCAATAATTTCAGAATTTACAGTAAGAAAAGAAAACATTTTAAAGTGAGGCAAGGCCGTTTTGAACTATAATAACATTCTACTGTAGTTTAAAGGGACTAAGTATAAGTTTTCCAAAACAAAACTTGAAAACAAATTTTAAGAAATATATATTAAGAGAGTTTACAAGATTTTTGAGATTATGTTACCACAGGGCCAGAAAACTGATGAGAGAAATCAATTCAAACTGATGACATCATAGAGTAATCATGTATCATCCTTTTGTTGATACAAAATAAATAATACAGTGCAAAAAGGTGAAAGTAAAAACAGCAGGAGCTAAATGTAGGTGTGGACTATACTTACAAACATAGATTTTTCTGATTTAGAATACTGAAGTTTCCTTGAAATACTCTGAAAACATTCTCACAAAATTCAACTTTTTTTCTACACACTTTAAAAAAATGAAACTTACAAAAAAAAACAAGATAAAATGTATTATTTCTTTCACTGTACCTTTCTCGTTTATACTGGGATCATTAATCTATGCAGCTGACATAATATCAGACAATAACTTTTAAATACACGGAACTTTGTGCTATATGGAGTTCAATTAATTAGTATATAGGTAATTTCAGAGGCATGCATCTATCTATATGTGCTCAGAATATAAGATATTATGATTTCAGTTGAAAAAGAAAATACCACCACTGGTTTACATAAAACAATCTTCTATGAAAAAATATCCAATGAGTCCAAAATGCAAATGGTTTTACTTGGTTTGTTATAAAATAAAAACCCCAAAAAACAAGAATAAAAACAATTCATAAATTAAGTCTATCATGTTTTAATTGATTCATCAAATTATCATAAGTTATAAGATGAATCATTTTATTGTAGGTGTTTAATGCCAATTTCAGCCATCTTAGCTATTTAATGGTTGCCAGTTTCTGATACTATTGGTTGAGGAAGCCAAAGGACCTGGAGAGAGCTATGACTTGCATGAAAACTGGCAATCAAACACACATTGCCACAAGATTCAGATTCTGATTCAATATTTTATTATAGTCTCACCACATACAAACAAAAAATGAGATTGACATACATATATTTAAACCTTAAAACATTTGCATTGCATGTACCAATCTTAAAAAGATTTATGAGAGACTTTTAAGATATATTATATACATATATACATATAAACATATTTTTACACATTTATAATTAAAAAACACAATATACATTTTTACTAAATGATAGTAAAACATTTGTTTCTTTAAGAGCTAGTGAAATAAAATACTATTTCTTCTTAATTAAATATTGTTGCAGGTTTTGGCAACTATAGCAGCAACATTGTCGTTACTAAATAAAAATATAAACAAGTATGGTTTAAACTCACAACCTCAGTGCTGACAGGCTTGTGACCAATAAAGATAAAGTTGATGTGATGAACTTCTTAGACCACACAGTCAACTAGACCCTATTTAGGTTATTAGAAATTGTAAGTCAAATTTTATTCATTTGACTTTTAGCATTATATAATATAGTTTAGTGTATAAAAACTAATCTGATTCATGATGCATTAGTAGAGAAAAGAAACTTACCTCTTGACCTGCATCTATGGTGTGTGACTTATATAGCATGTGTGATCCATTGCCTGTTATACCATCACCTCTACTAGAAATGGAAATACAACTTTAGCTGCATATATAAAGACAATAAAACAAGAATGTGTCCCAAGTACACGGATGCCCCATCTATGTTCTATGTTCAGTGGACCATGAAAATGGGTTGAAATTTCTAATTTGGCATTACAATTGGAAAGATTACATCACAGGGAACATGTGTACTAAGTTTCAAGTTGATTGGACTTCAACTTCATCAAAAACTACCTTGACCAAAAACTTTAACCTGAAGCTGGACAGACAGACAGACAGACAAACAAACGAACGCACAGACAAGAAAACAGAATGCCCATAAATGGGGCATAAAAGTAATTTTAATGACAAGAAAGACTATACTCTTTTTAATCACCTAGATTAGAGCATTTCTTATACAGTGCATATTTTTGTTACAACTAATCATTTAAAGAATTAAAGAGATTAAGAAACGAACAATAACAGGATTGTAAGACTTGCAATTACTGAAGTATTATCTGAGGCTTGACTGAGTTAGACATTACAAAGGTCTTATCTGAGGCTTGACTGAGTAAGACATTACAAAAGGTCTTATCAGAGGCTTGACTGAGTTAGACATTACAAAAGGTCTTATCAGAGGCTTGACTGAGTTAGACATTACAAAAGGTCTTATCAGAGGCTTGACTGAGTTAGACATTACAAAAGGTCTTATCAGAGGCTTGACTGAGTTAGACATTACAAAAGGTCTTATCAGAGGCTTGACTGAGACATTACAAAAGGTCTTATCAGAGGCTTGACTGAGTTAGACATTACAAAAGGTCTTATCAGAGGCTTGACTGAGTTAGACATTACAAAAGGTCTTATCAGAGGCTTGACTGAGTTAGACATTACAAAAGGTCTTATCAGAGGCTTGACTGAGTTAGACATTACAAAAGGTCTTATCAGAGGCTTGACTGAGTAAGACATAACAAAAGGTTTTATCAGAGGCTTGACTGAGTTAGAAATTACAAAAGGTCTTATCAGAGGCTTGACTGAGTTAGACATTACAAAAGGTCTTATCAGAGGCTTGACTGAGTTAGACATTACAAAAGGTCTTATCAGAGGCTTGACTGAGTTAGACATTACAAAAGGTCTTATCAGAGGCTTGACTGAGTTAGACATTACAAAAGGTCTTATCAGAGGCTTGACTGAGTTAGACATTACAAAAGGTCTTATCAGAGGCTTGACTGAGTTAGACATTACAAAAGGTCTTATCAGAGGCTTGACTGAGTTAGACATTACAAAAGGTCTTTTCAGAGGCTTGACTGAGTTAGACATTACAAAAGGTCTTATCAGAGGCTTGACTGAGTAAGACATAACAAAAGGTCTTATCAGAGGCTTGACTGAGTTAGACATTACAAAAGGTCTTATCAGAGGCTTGACTGAGTTAGACATTACAAAAGGTCTTATCAGAGGCTTGACTGAGTTAGACATTACAAAAGGTCTTATCAGAGGCTTGACTAAGTTAGACATAACAAAAGGTCTTATCAGAGGCTTGACTGAGTTTAACATTACAAAAGGTCTTATCAGAGGCTTGACTGAGTTAGACATTACAAAAGGTCTTATCAGAGGCTTGACTGAGTTAGACATTACAAAAGGTCTTATCAGAGGCTTGACTGAGTTAGACATTACAAAAGGTCTTATCAGAGGCTTGACTGAGTTAGACATTACAAAAGGTCTTATCAGAGGCTTGACTGAGTAAGACATAACAAAAGGTCTTATCAGAGGCTTGACTGAGTTAGACATTACAAAAGGTCTTATCAGAGGCTTGACTGAGTTAGACATTACAAAAGGTCTTATCAGAGGCTTGACTGAGTTAGACATTACAAAAGGTCTTATCAGAGGCTTGACTAAGTTAGACATAACAAAAGGTCTTATCAGAGGCTTGACTGAGTTTAACATTACAAAAGGTCTTATCAGAGGCTTGACTGAGTTAGACATTACAAAAGGTCTTATCAGAGGCTTGACTGAGTTAGACATTACAAAAGGTCTTATCAGAGGCTTGACTGAGTTAGGCATTACAAAAGGTCTTATCTGAGTGTCTGATACTGCCATTTGGGTCATATAGCTCCAAACATTTCTGCATATTTATACATCCATGTCTTTTAAATGTTTAAATTTATACATCCATGTCTTTTAAATGTTTAAATTTATACATCCATGTCTTTTAAATGATTAGGTTTGATAATTCCGAATGAATATAAATCAAGAAATGCTCTTCTGACACACACACATTTTTTTCAGTCATAAGTTGCTCTTTTCCCATCTTTATAACTTTTAAAAACATGACTTAGAAAAAAGAAGGGCATAAAAAGGGACATGTGCACAAGTTTGGATGAGATTAGTCCATAGCAATCATGGGATATTAACAAACAACAAAACAATTTATCATCAAAGAAAATTTGCCCTTGATCTTGATGTTCTATGTCAAAATGCTATATGGCCACAATGTGTATGTCAGATCAATTGAAAACAAAACAAAAATAATGGAGGTTTGTTCTGTACATAAGACTGACTTAACCCCACCCCATTTTGTTTGTCATACTTTCTGGAACATGTGTGGTTTTTTTTGTGTTCGTCTTCTTTTGGACCTATAATTCTTTTTTGGAATTTGTGTTGGTCAACGGAAATCTTCTACTTTATATGATAAGCAATGTAAATTAAAAGTTACCCATCAGCCTCTATTTCGGTAGTTTGATACTTTTCAATATACCCTGCACCTGCAGGACCAAATGTATAAAGCCAGTGGTTTTTCAACAGATACTTCAAAATCAACTCATAAGCAAACAGTCTCCCTTCTCTACTTTCCCAAGCTTGTAACAAGGGTAAACCTAAAAATATATAAAAATGTAGAGAAAACATGCTTACCTCACTAACTTCCCATGATTTTTTACAGAAATAAAACTCAAATACATGTACAATCAATGCAAAGCTTACTTCTCTACACTTTATAGCTCATAACTGTGATCATATTTAAGTTGGAAAATCCTTCAAAAATATAGTAGAGCAAAGTTAATATAAGAAAGAAAAGAATTAATACATCCATATAGGTTTATAGAAAAAATTGCTGTAAGATTTTCTTTCCATATACAAGATATTATACAAACACATAATTAATATTATTCATGTTCCCTTGTTTCATTTGTTTGTATTTTTTGTTGTTATTGAGAGTGCTTTTGAAATGAAATCTCGTATTATGTAAATGAAATCTCTTATTATGTTAAGAACTTAAAGACTTGATTTATAGTGTGTCTTTCTATGTTGTGATGTTACACTATTGTTTCAGATAAGGGTGAAGGTTGGTACCTATTAAAACTTTGAACCCGCTGCATTTGTTTGCACCTGTCCTTGGTCAGGAATCCTATGTTCAGTAGTTGCCGTTTTTTTATGTGGTTCATAAGTGTTTCTTGTTTTTTATATAGATTAGATCGTTGGTTTTCCCATTTAAATGGTTTTACACTTGTCATTTTTGGGACCCTTTATAACTTGCTGTTCTGTGTGAGCCCAGGCTCCGTGATGAAGACCTTACTTTGACCTCTCAAGGTTTACTTTTACAAATTGTGACTTTGATGGAGAGTTGTTTTCATTGGCACTCATACCACATCATCTTATATCTATTGAACAACACACAAAATTAGACTTCATTAGTGGTACTGGTCTTTCTAAGAATTTTTTTGTTGAACTGTCAGTAAACTCACCATTTGCAGAGTTAACAGATGGTATAGTGGATCCCTGAGATAACAAACTATGGTGGGGGTCATGTGGTATTGTTAGGTGGGTTATATCTGGTTCCCAGTCCTGGATCAAACTCTGAAGAACCAGTTTAACTAACACAACACAATGACTACTCTTGGCAACTGCAAAATATATATCAGAGGTATTATTTCATGTATTGTATGAATCTTAATTAGCAGTGTATTTGCTATGAAGACAAGTTACTTAATGAAATAGAAAAAAAGAATGTGTCCATAGTACATGCATGCCTCATCCACACTATCATTTTCTATGTTCAGTGGACCTTGAAATTGTGATAAAAACTCTAATTTGGCACTTAAATTAGAAAGATCATATCATCATAGGGAACATGTGTACTAGGTTTCAAGTTGATTGGACAAAAAACTTTAACCAATAACTTTAACCTGAAGCGGGACAAACAGACGTTTAAACAAACGAACAGAAGGTGGAAAGGACGCACAGACCAAAAAACATTATGTCCATAAATAGGGCATAAAAAACATATAATTTCCATAAATGGGGCAAAATAAAATACATACACAAATAGGCTTTGATTGTTAGGTCATCACACTTACCTAAATATTTGAATATATTACTAGCTGCCTGTCTGACTGTGGAGGCATGATGAGATAGATATAAGAGGAATGTTGATACATATTGAGACCATCTTGATAACAGCACTTTCAATGGCAAAACCTGCAAGAAGGAAAATAAACTAACGTCGATCATGTTTAAGAATAAATACTTACAGTTGAAAAATAAACAAATTTTGGACGATTTCTGGTCTGATTTTAGCAGGGTTCATACACCTTTTTAGTTCCATTTTTCCACGACTTTTCCATGACTTTTCAAGGATGTTTTATGAAATTTCCATACCCCAAAACTATAGACCAAAAAGTCATCCCTAATGCTATAAACATGCTTTTGTGTCCTTTCCATGCAACTAAATAGACAATCTTTTTAACATCCAATAATGACACAATTGCACTGAAACACAATGAGAAATACCAACATATCTATGAATGACAATACTGAGTTAAGTTTGCTAACAATGATGTAGACCTACTTGTTATCAAAGATTCTATGAAAGAGTATGACCAACACACTCATTTGAATGTCCCCTTTGGTATATGTGCTCTGCCTCTTTTTACAGTATAAAAGAATATATACAAATTTTGAAATATTTCAATGAACAAAGTATTAGAAAAGGTTATTTGGCATAATCCTCTTGACTGGTTGGACTTTCATCAAACAGATAATACATTGTAGACAAAAAACTATCACCTTCCTACTTAGAGGCATCATTGCCATTTCAGAAGTGACATTTGTCTACTATCCAGAAACATATTCTTAAATACTGAGACGATATCCTCACAACTTTTGTATGAAAAATTGCTCTTTACTATATGTAGGACTCTTATCATTTCAGCTCCTCTATCCATACATTATCATTAAAAGAGTTTTTCAACGGCTGTTTAGTAGCAATAACTTCGTTTTCGAATATTCCGATAGCTGGTTTCTTATTTCAATACTGTTAAAGCAAATTGTACTATGAAGGGAACCAGATGCGGTTGCATATTTTTATAAACAATTTTGAAGAAACGAATTTTAAATTCTCATTTTACACTTACCACAACTGGGGCCTTATTTCTAGCATTCGAAAAAGAAACAGTTTCAACATAAAACTACGGGGATCATTTAATTTTAGATGTTTGAAGACATGCAATAAAGATTACAGTGCAAATAATCATTTTCCATGACTATTCAAGGACTTGTCACTAAAATATAGCTTTCCATGACTTTTAAAGGCCTTTCCCCCCCCCCCCCCCTCTAAATAAAAATCCATGACTTTTCCAGGATTCCATGCCCCGTACGAACCCTGCTTTAGGAATAACAGGCAACATGAGCTATCTTTCTGCAACAGTAATATACATTCAAGTGGTCTATGACATGAAGTTTGTGTGAGTTTCCAAAGAAGATGAATTGCACTATCAAAAGGAATATATATTGAGGACTTCTCATGAAATTGTTTGTTTCCCTGTTCATGAAGTTAGTTTATGAATACCATCCATTTCATTTTTTTATTCATAACTTTCGTATATTTCGTATTTTTCAATCATTAAATTGTCCAGATTTCTTTGCAATAAATAAATTTGTTCAACTTTAGGTCTGGGTTTCATTTTGATTTTATTAAGGAAGCTTAAAATTAGTCTCAGTACATATTGCATGAGTGAGAAGATTGTATGATATGATTAAAGAGGGGACTTTGTCTCGGAAGTTTATGGCCTAGACACATTTACTTTCAGTATAAAGAGACTGAAGTTTTGATGAACTAAATGTGTTCTCCATATACCTGCAATCAGAATAAACAAACTGACTATGAAATTTTGTGTGCGCTCTCTATACTTGCAATCAGAATAAACAAACTTACTATAACATTTTATGTGTACTCTCTATACTTACTTTTAGTATAAACAAACTGACATTTAAGAAGCCTTCTGCAGCATAGTCATCTAATAATTCTATTGGTAAGATCTGAAAATATATATAGGATATATGTAAGGTCTTGTATATTTTTCATCCTTGACTAGATATCAACATTTTTGGAATCTAAAAAAGTAAATCACAATTTGTTTTCAAAAGAAAAAGAAAAAGTAAATGATTTTTTTTTTTTTATGATCATATTATAATTATACACACTAGGATGAGATATTAATTCATATAATTTTTTTCTATAAATCAACAGGGCTTTGTGATTTTATCGTACTACAATATACATTGCAACCTTTCTACTAATATTAATAAGTTCATTCAAAATAGGATTTTACTTTTCCTCCCTTATCTACTGTAGTCAATAATAACTTGATCAAACCATTTTGTTTTGTTTCTCAATAATCTTATTTGATTGTTCTCTTCACTTCTTAGTTGACTTTCAACTATGACCTCATATTTTTCTGGACACAAGTTAAATAATTACTTACAACCAGAAACAACAAAAGTTATCAAGAAAAAATATTCTTCAAATAATGATTTGCCTTTGAAAAACAAGTTTTAAATTGCCAGTATGTCTGGCTGGTTATTTATAAACACAAGTTGTACGGTATGATCTGACAATAGAGTTACTTACAACTGTATGTACTTGGTCTGAGACCAAGACATCATTTCTCAGTAGAGTCAGTACTTGTTCAAATGTTGACAATGCTTCCTGCAATAAATAAACAAAAATTAGAAAATTTTAACATTATACAAAAAAAAAAGAACATTTTAAAATTATGATCAGAAAAATTAAATTTGTTACAACTGAAAAGATTCTTAAATCAAAGTGAACCATAGTTTTCTTCGTTAGGATTATCTGAATAAATAAACAGTGGTCATGGCTTTTATAGCAACATAATGTTATGAATCAAAACACTTATGATGCCACTATTCAAAAATTTCAATTTAAGGTTCAATTTCCCGTCACATATATTTATTCCTTTAGAAGTTGTAGCATCCTCATAAATTACCTGCATGAAGCAAAAACATTTTTAAAAATACTTTCAGATTGATTGATTATATTTTTAACGCCAATTCAAGCAAATTATCTATATCATGGCGGCCAGCTATTAAATGGAGAAAGCCAGAGTACCTTGATGGAACCACCGACCTTCTTCAGGAAAAATAGGAGTCCTAGCCAATGAATATTGGTATGGGGCCAATTTTACCTTTCCACAAGTAGAGTTTAAACTTGCAATATCAGTGATCACGGTAGAAGAATAAATTTGACCATTTAGCAGGGTTGGCAAAGTATTACCCACCCGGGAATTCCCGGGCGGGAAAACCCGGGTTTTCCCGGGCTGGGCAATACTCCCAGAAATGGGTAATAGTGGGCATTACTGGGCAATATGATTTTTTAAGCTTATTTTAACACAAAATAGTAAAGACTTGTTATAGTTTCATAGTATAACAGCTAAATATATACTTTTTATACAGATAACCATTGACAGTAATTTCTAGAAAATTCAATTTCATTCTCTTCTCTATTAATTTTATATGTAGGCAGAATACAAGATTTGCACATTTAAAGATACCTTTTTTTCAAATTACCAAGTATTGTTTCAATAATCCAAACTTTGAAAAATGCATTTTATTGCAGTGTTTAAGTTGAATTGTTAATTTTAATTGTTATACATTCATATTGCTAAATAAACACCCTACAGGCAAATGACAGGGTCATGCCATTAACACTTATAAAATTGAAAGGACTGATTATTGTTACATAAACAAATCTGTGTTCTAATCTGAATAATTACTTATTAATTAGTGACAGTACATATACATTATTTAAATGTGATGTTTCTTTAATACATGTAATTGTTAATTCTTAATAGGAGCTATATTCATTTGAAAAAAAACAATTATTCATTTGCTTTCTATTTACAGTTTGCCAATCTAGACAAATGCTAAACAAACAAAATAGGGTATAAATATCTTATTCAATGTATTGCATTTGTGTTTATCACTGAATCCTCTTTAAAATTCAGACAAATATTTTATATTACCCAGTATTACCCACTAAAACCCAGTAAAACCCGGGTTTTCCCAGTATTTCCCACTGGGCTGGGCAATACTCATAAAACCCTGGTTTTTGCCAACCCTGCCATTTAGTCATTAGAACCCATTATAAAAAATAAAATTCAAATTAGACTTCATAACTTATGTCATATAGTTACTGTTTTTATTATGAGCTGTGGGTTAGGCCACCCTTAACAAATTGTTTGTTTGGCATTGCCGACTCACACCATCAGCAGGTGGGTAGGTAGGTAGGGATTTTTTTTTTTTTTTTTTACATCATTAAAAACTTTATATATCACAACCATGATGACTCTAGATCACAGCCAAAAGCAGTGCAGCATTGTTGTGTGTACAAACTTATGGTTTCTTTGTTAGGGGTTAATGTCACATTCTACAACACATGGATAATTTCATGTCAAACATTCAGTTTTTTTGGAGGAGTAAACCAAAGTACCCAGCAGAAACATATCTGTGGTAGGGAACTGACATTAACCATGTAACATGTTAGACATGAAAATTGATTCTTAATTGTGGGACTGTCCATTGAATAGAGGCTTAATGTCACATCTTGAAATTGCCTTCAGTTTGGTAAACTTATCATATTTTAATCAGTTTGACCACTACAGTTCCTTGTACAAATAGATGATTTAAAGCTTTGATTGTTTGCTTGTTTGATGGGATTAAAAGTAACTTTTTACACCATATGGGCAAGTTCATTACAGTCAGTTTTATTGGTGGACGAAAGCGTAGTGCACAGAGGAACCTTATTATAAATGTCATGACAATCTAACCTTAATTTTGTGAATGCATACATGCACTTATCCATAGAGGTGATAAGACTAGCATTGATACATGCAAATTTTGCGGAACTACCAAATGGTCAAAGCCACTACAGCCCCTGATCAGCTTTGAGAATAGCAAAATATTACAAATTTAGAAGGTTGGCACAAGAACAGCCATGAATGCCTCACCCTGGCAGGGTGTTTATACTGCATTTGTAATAACCGCAGTAAAAGTATGATAATTTCAAAATATAAATATGCTGTAGGACAGACAATTTTTACAGATAATTTAAAATAAATTTTAAGGTTGTTATGATTGTTTGATTCACAGGGTTCTGGACATGCATGACATAAATACCGTTAAATTCATGAGCCCTTGGTTTGCTTAAAACAATGGAACACTACCAGTAGATACAGTTATAAATATGTTGCCGTCAGATATCTTTTGTTTTAAGAATTGTCTTATTCATGTTAAGAAGAAAGAGAGGGGTTTGGTTCATAAATTCTTGACACACAAAAGAGGCTAGTCTTTGAAATATGTATGTTTTGTACCAGGCTAACCTCTACTGGTACAAAACTACTATAAACCTGTAAATCTGGGACCATATTGGTCTTTTAGCTTTGGTGCTTTCATGCAGGTACACCTTTCAGCCATCAAGCCAATGCATCATCATCTTGAATAGATATAAGAAGATGTGGTATGAGTGTCAACGAGACAACTCTCCATCCAAGTCACAACTTGTAAAAGTAAACAATTATAGGTCAAAGAATACATTGTTTTGGAATTAACATGGCAACATGCTTTGTTATCTGGTTCAAGGAAAATTTGTCAATGATAGATTTCACATATTTAAGAGATCTTTCAGAGGTTAAAGCCACAGATGTTTGTTCTGTCATGTCTGGGTGAAAAACTTATATTTCCTGATGTGAGGATGCAAAGCAGACACCAACAAATTACAGTGTCACTGTCTGCTTTACCAAAGACGACATTTGAGTTCTCTAAAAGGCCTTTCAGAACATCCACCCATGTTTCATCTAAAGAATAGGTGAACATCTTATTTTTTAATAAAATGTTCCTCTCCCTTGACTAAAGCATAAGTGGATGCTAACCACTGCCTGTCTTTTTGACATTTTTTGCAGACTTTTATCGAATCTATGTCATTCAAACGCTTGCTCTGAATACAGTGTACAACAAGCACTTTAAAGATCATGATTTTAAATAAGTAAAGCCCGGAAACAAACTCCGCGGATATGATCAAAATTCCGGCGGTTTTCCGATTTTTTTAATACAAAAAAAATACAAATTTTGAAACACCAATAAAATTATTCGGGCGGCAAGTTTTTCAGTGGGTCGGGCGGCAATGCCAAACAAAAGAAATTTTATTTTAGGCCTTAGATAGGAATGTCAAGACTACAAATTAAATTTGGTCATACATACCTTCATGTCAGCAGAGGATATGTATCCTGAAATAGCTTTAGCTGCATTCTCTCTGATGGTAAGCTGTGGGTTGGACAGGAGTGTAAAAACAACATCAATTATTTGACTAGATATATATTCTGGAGGCGGACATTTCTGAAAAAAAATAAAAAAAAATAACCCAACATTGAAAACCTTATTAAAGTTTAAAGACAGTAAAATAATTTCTGTCTTTTCTCTCCTACAACTTATGCCAGGGATTAAATTTTTTACTCGTTGATCTCTGCATGATAAATATTGAACAATCATAATGCTTGTTTGTGCTTTGTTATTCATTATCTTTTGGCTTGATAATCTCTATTTTACCTTCATAACTATTTTTTCAATAACAAAATATATTTTTATTGCTTTAAGGCTAGATTGATTTATTTCCAATTAATTTTTGCATCAATTTTCCAATAGTACATTTTAACATTCATCAAGCAAGAAGCTTATCTAAGATGACCCTGACCTTGTATTCCTCTTCCAATCCAAAGTTGACATCTGTTTTGTTTTGGTAGTGATGTACCATAGCATTTATACCTAGAAAATAAAGAAACACACATTTTGTTTAGTCAATTTCTACACAATTCAAAAAAGAAGTTGCAGTTCTGAAACCACTGACTAAATAGTGTATAATAACTCATCTATTCTATGCTGCTAATTAAACATGAGGTAATTCTGTTATTTCAACACAATGAAAAAAATAGAGTATTTGCAAACAGGAATCAGATGTTTGCGAGATCAAAACAAGTATGAAAAGTGTGATCTCTTTCTTTTTGTGCAGCATGTACATATGAAAAAATAACAATCATGAATGCAATAATTAACACCAGTTGAACTTTTCAAAAATATCAACATACATATTGAAAATTAATTATCCCAAAGAAATTAACGTTTTTCTATTCAAAACATTCAAAGTTTCACCTTTCTTTTAAATGTCATGCATATACATTTTTTTTCTAAAACAATTCCCTTTGTTTTATGAACTATTTTCTTGATTGTTAAAAAATTGTCCTATTTTACACCAAGGAATAATGATACAGCATACCGGTATATCCTTACCCATGATTGCACCTTCTTTGGCTTGCCAGGAACTTTTGGGACACTTACAGATCTGAAATTATAACAAAAATAGACGTTAATCTGGTAAATTACAATTTAAATCACTAGAAATAAGAACATAAATGAAGTTAAAAGTAATTTGTAAACTTTTACGGTATTGGTTATTTGAATGGAGGTTTTTTCTTGTGGAATTTAAAAGGATTTCTGATGGTGACCAAAAAGTATCAATTATTTGGTTGATTTAATAGTTACACAGTACATATTCTTGTTACATTAGAAGATAGAGAATATGAACCCAATTAAACATACAATCTCTTTGCTATCTTACTAGTTTCACTACATAGTTGCTATTTTAAACAATTGTATGACAATGATAATCTTAATGACCAAACTTACTGTGACAAGCTGATTAAAGAGTTCTTCTTGGTACTGGAGTGGCAGGTACGGTGTAATGTGACCCAAGTGTTTAGAACAAGAATTTCTGATAGCTGACCACACATCTGTTAATGACATCTGTATCAACACCTAAAAACAGAGATGCACATATCATTTAATTTGAGATGCATTTCATAAGCATTACATGTCCTGCAAATTTCAAAATCTTAATATGATAGTGATCAAAATTTTATGAAAATGGAACTTCTCTTGATCCGTTGTGAAAAAAACCTGATGCAGGATCAGTTCAATATTATTAGTTTAAGTCAATTAGGATTTATTCACTAAACCACAGTGATCTAAAATTTTATTATTTCACCAACATTATTTCTTTTTCTGATCACAAGATGTAGAAATTCCCTTTGAATTGTTAGCCTATTTTTAAATGTATATATTTTTAATTTGACAGTGACCAACCTAATTTAAATTTTATATTCACATCTTATCACTTTGGCAGATACTTTAACTGTTGATGTAAAAAATTGTCAAATCTTACCAACACCAATAAATTCACATCATATCATTTATGCATTTCTATATTTTTACAACACAGATTTTTTCCTTAATTTTGGACATTTATTTAACTTTGCTGTATACAGTATTCAACCATTGATATGATTTGAAATTTTCAATCCTCTTACCAATATTGTGGCACAGGATAAACATGTTTTGAGATTCTCCCTGTTTTCTTTTAACCAATCCATGATGTGAACCACAGCTCTGTTTCTGACAACAGGCATGTTTGTTACTGCAATGGAAAACAAGTTGTAAATTATGTTTCAATCTAATCTATTACAGATTTAATCAAATGATATTCTAAATGCTAATGGTAAAAGTCAATAAATAAAATATTCATACAAGCCAGACAAATTTTGTGACATGTTGAAAATGTGTTTTGTTAATACATTATACAACCAAACACAGAAAATGGTGGAAAGTTTAAAAATTAATACACAATGCAAGTCAAACATATCAAACTAATTCTTTTTAAACTCATTTATATTTGAAAAAAAAGCTAATGAAAAATATAAATTCAAAGTTAATTGAAAAAACATATGATGAGTTCTATAAATTAATTCAATTGGAAAAGTAACGGATGAAGAATTGTTAATAATTAATTGTATAGGCCCAGTAGTCACCCCTGGACATTTTGGAATCATGGTTATGTATCAATGTTATATTACTTAGATGTTATACTATCTGAAGTGATTTTCCTCTAGATTATGTTAAGGATGTGATGCTATAATTTTTAGAAACAGAGTGGTATTTCAAAATATCCTGTTTACCTGGATGCTATATGAACTTGTTGGGAGAATATGAGAACGGTGAAGACAAATATAATTAACATAAAAACCCTACACAAAATCGTAATCGCAATTCCCTAATAAGTTTATATAGGAGAGGTTAAAATACTAAACAAAGCTTTTTTCTGTAAACTGATTGTAAATTTCATACTTCAGAATAAATATGTATGTCCCGTTTATAATATATTACAAATGCACTATAAAAAAAATCTAACTACATGTACAATGTATATATCTTGTAATGATATTCTACTTATGGCTAAAATATGTTTTAAGCAGTAAAATATCAAATGCTCTATGTACGAGAATTTGTTTATAGTCATTAAAGACAAAAATAAGCTCTAAAACACTGAAGTAAAATAATTGTACTGGTATTAAAACACTACCGCTTTCCCTTAAAACACAGTATTTTTAAGACATTAAAATAACATGTATATGTACATGTATCAGTAAAAAGTACAAAATGTAAAAAATACATTAGTATTATAACTGAACTACAGGCATCTGCTGGTTTATCAGTGAAATATTAAGCACGCATGTTTAGTTAATTTCTCTCTCTGTCTACTTACATCTACCACCTCTACCTTAAAAAAAATCATGTTATTTTTTTTAAATTGATGAGTAAGCAAAATTTCTCAGGGTTTATGAAGAAATGAGACATTTCAAAAGTATGCAGTATTGTATCTACACTGCCTAAAAGTTACAAGTGTTTCTTTGACCACAAGCTCACTTGCTCAGGGCAATTAAAAATGAAGGGCTGATAAAAAGTTTATGAAAAAAGGAGTTACAAGCCTGACCCAAGTCACAAGCTTGTAGTTCAAATGTTTTCATTGGTTATTGTTTGCCTTATTGGTTTTCATTGGTTGTTTTGTGCCTCATTGGTTTTCATTGGTTGTTGTGTGCCTTATTGGTTTTCATTGGTTGTTGTGTGCCTTATTGGTTTTCATTGGTTGTTTTGTGCCTTATTGGTTTTCATTGGTTGTTGAGTGCCTTATTGGTTTTCATTGGTTGTTGTGTGCCTTATTGGTTTTCATTGGTTGTTATGTGTCTTATTGGTTTTCATTGGTTGTTGTGTGCCTTATTGGTTTTCATTGGTTGTTGTGTGCCTTATTGGTTTTCATTGGTTGTTGTGTGCCTTATTGGTTTTCATTGGTTGTTTTGTGCCTTATTGGTTTTCATTGGTTGTTGTGTGCCTTATTGGTTTTCATTGGTTGTGTGTCTTATTGGTTTCCATTTTGTTTTTTAGAAAGATTCAGGCTGTTGTTTTTATTCTTTAAAACAGTTTCACATTTTGCAATGACATGTGCCTTAATATCCTTATATATACGGTACATTTTATATGGGTTTTCTTCACTGTTGAAGGCTGTAAACCATGAACAGTAACATTTAGTTGTTTACATCTTTGTGATTTGGTCCCTGATTAAAAGCTGACTCATTGGCAATCAGAACACTTTTTATTTCAATATAAGAGAAACATATATAGAAATATTTGTTTTTGTACCAATCAGCCATTCTTCAGGAAAACTACATGAAATGTGTCTAAATCTGCACTAGTGATAAGTTTTACGGCTATGAAAAAATAAATGTTGGTTTCCCTGTACATAGAACTGTAAGATATTTTTTTCTTTGTTCTTTTATTGCTGTTGTAGTTTAGGGAGGATCAATAAACATATTCATATATTCATATTCAATAGTATTTTTAAAGTCAATATGACTAACCTTGCTTCAATGTGTATTCAAAAGCCTTTAAAAGCGATTCTGTGATCTTCTGATGTATCAACCTGAAGATAAAAAAGCAAACAAAATCAACCATAATCCATTATCTTCATTTATTTGTTCCTTAATCTTATAGCACAAGCTTAGGGCAATATCCTTAAAATTGGGTTTCTTATATATACCTGAGATTCTACATAAGTCAAGTAAAATGATTATTGTCATGATTGTTATTCTTCAAGCAAAAATTATATTCCATACACAAAAAAAAAAAAAAGTTTTGCACATTGAAATTCATGTTCAAATTAATCCCATTCAGGATGTGAAAAGTAAATTAAACATACACATGTCAAAATATCAAATACACAGAGCCGTTTTTACTGTTGCATCTGCATTTAACCTACAGCTTTGAATATTTGCAGTTAAGAATCTTTACTTGGCAGCAATCACAAATTAAATAATCAGAGCAAATATACATACACATATAAAATAACAATCAGGAGATATCATCACACCCTTAATGTTGTTTTTTTTCTAAACCATTATCATGTACATGTATTAGCTTCAAATTGTATCAGTATATAAAGTATACAACAGTTCTTGTGGAACATAGAACAGAAAACTATTTTCATATGAAAGTGATAAAAATGTTCATAAAGAATGTGTGAGGCATACAAAGACGTGCTGAAAACCTCTACAATGTCTTTAAAAGATTTTTTCAAGGAGCTATGACATAATAGTGAATTTTACCACTGAATCAAACTGTCAATTAGATCATTGATAAAAGCTTTCTGTTGTCCATCACTGGCTTCTAGGGTAACTCCAGTACATGACATTCTTCGAACACGACGTCCACCAGTTTCCTGATTGGACTCTGACCAACCAAACCTGCGCTCTAACAAGTAGCAAGTAAACTTATTCAGTAAATTTTGCGTTTTACATAATACTTCAATACTGACATCTTGGTATGGATTTCCTTCAAGTGAAGACAAAGTAAATTTAAGATCAAAGTCTGATGCATTTCTGTTATGAATTGAGGACAGGGAACGCAACTGTTTATGAATAAGCTTAAGTGACTCTAGCTCAGTAGCAGGTGAGGATGTTGTAAACAATGTTGCTAAAATTTCCGGTAGTATTTCTTCAGGATTTTCCATGGGAATTCTTGTGTTGTCTTCTTATGATCTAATGGAAAATCTTTGCTGAAAAAGATATTGCATTATATTATAACAAAATTAGTTAGAACATGTAGAAGTTGAATGTTTAGATAATATTGAGTTTCTTAGTTTTATTTATTGCTTAAGAAATTAGGAAAATTCTAATTTTTTAACAGTCACCATGGTTAAGCTTTAGTGATTATAATAGTTGGATTAGTATGCCGTGGATCATAAATTTGTTAAGTGTTAAACATGTTAAAGGAAAAATATTCCATGAATCGATTGTAGGTATTTTTTTGCATTAAGTTATTTTAAAGTAACAAAAAGCATCTGAAGTTGAGACTGACATGACATAAAGAAAATTTGCTAGCCAAGGTGTCTGATAAAAACAAATTTTATTATTACTATTCAAATTGTTGGGTTTTTTTTTGCATCACCTCACTACTTCTAAAAAGTGAATCATATATAAGAGGGTAGTAATGGGGGTACCTTCATGCCAAGTGACGTAAACGGTAATTTTTAATGTATGACGATAACATGTACACTTTCTTTTAGACAATAACAAAATTGAATGATTTTGAAAAATCATGTTAAACTTTTTCCCAAAATAACAGTAATGATAATTATTTCAGACCTCTGATGAATCACGATAAGGATATTTTGACAAATCACGGTAAAATGTTAACCAATTTGACGCTAACAGTAGCCAAAATTGACCGTTTGACGCCCGACAGTAAAGGGCATTACTACCCTCATATAAAGTTGCAACCAATTTTGTATATTTTCAATGGTTATTCCTGTGAAAATTTCTGACTGTTTGTCCTACATTCTTAGCACACTGCCTTGTAGTCCAGAAGTCCCAGTGGAAACCAGCAATTTTGCTTCCTCAAGCATTTTCAAGTGAAAATATGAAAATAACTTATAAAAAAACCGGAATATTCAGTTTTACTTGTACAACAAAATGTTTATTTTGGGTACCGAGGTCTTTATTTGACTAGGTGTCAATTTGACTCAAAATGACTATACCGAGTGCCGATTTGACCAGGTCAGGCAGGTGCCGATTTAACCGATTGAGCTCATTTTTTAGGCAATGACAGATTCCTTTAAGACAAATACTTTCTCAAATTCAAGCTGCAAACACATACCACAGTTTCTCTTCCAATAACTGAAAATTTAGCAAAAGTCATAATCGTCCTGTTGCAACTTGCATTTTCATTCAACTTGAAACAAAAATATTTATTCCACCATATTGTTTATAGTGCGTCATTTCCGGTATCTAATGCATTATAATTTTAAACATTTCTACGGTTAGGATATGTAAAAAATGCGAATATTACGAAATATCAAAAACAAGGCCTGTGACATGATCAGACAGGGATAATATAGTGACAATCAAAGGTCCAAATTGTCCAAACCTAAATAAATTATGCTCTAAATTTGATTTAAAAAAAAGTGTGACATTTTTTATGTTCTATTATGATCCAAACCTGACACTACTAGTCTCAGTCCAAACAAGAGATATATGCCTCTGTCGAATCCAGATGAATATTAATGATTTCCCAGACACCATGCATGGTCACATCAACATAAGTATTTGATAAAAAAAAAAAGAAAAAAGCACAAAATAACACATACATTTACACTGCAAACATTAATGAGACAGAGTTCATTAAACCCAGCAATATGGATTCCATCTGAAACAAAATGTTTACACAATAATAGAAATATAATAAAGTGGGAAAGCTCATAAGTCAATTGTTCAATAATCATGAGTGCATTCTGTGTATTATCAGTTATTTTAAAAGTTTATTAATTATAAAAAAAAAAAAAAATGATGACTATATTTTCGTCGCTTAAATTGTTTTCATCTAAAAGTTTACTAAAGTTCTTATGTGTCCATATATAGTGTCTAAAAGCGTTTACAATGCATCTTCTATATCATACCGTCTTATGTCGTAACGACAAATCAATCCACTTCCCTTTTCACCACGAATGTGACCTATCGGATTAGACTATTTACCGGGTTTGTAATATCAGGAGCAACACGACGGGTGCCACATGTGGAGCAGGATCTGCTTACCATTCCAGTTTTTGGTGGGGTTCGTGTTGCTTATTCTTTAGTTTTCTATGTTGTGTCTTTCGTACTATTATTTGTCTGTTTGTCTTTTTATTTTTTTAGTCATGTCGTTATCAGTTTATTTTCGATATATGAGTTTGACTGTCCCCCTGGTATCTTTCGCACCTCTTCTACACACATTCAGATATTGTTGGTGTATATTCGGATTCGATATTTAAAATTAAGAATGGAAATGGGGAATGTGTCAAAGAGACAACCCGACCATAGAACAGACAACAGCAGAAGGTTTACAATTCCAAAAATATACTTTTGGACAGGATAATTTTCTATAGTCCTTCCCCTCGGGTTTTTCTTAAAAAAAAACCGATATTTTTTGTTCTGCCCTGTTTAACCTGATATTGATTCATAATTTTAGATCGTTATAGCATGTGGAACACTGTTGAATTTGAGTAAATCTGTCCTGGTTGTAAATCTTAAAAATGATATACTAGTATATGCAAAGATTCTTGAAAGTTTGTTTTCCACGTCTCAGTTGATATAGGATCTTAATATTGTGTATTTGTGTGCTGTCCTTTGTATTTGAAGCATTTATTTAAGCTTACAAAAGAGAATAACTGTCGGAACGCTAATCAGATGCATTTAAATTGGTGGAATACACGTTATTACTCTGTATTTTTTCCTTTTAGTCGTAAGATGAACTACTTCAGTATAGCTGTCATTGACCCAGTGCAGATAAAAAAAAAACCAGCAAGAATCTCTCAAACTGCAAGAACAAATTAAGCAAATATGGGAGACAGTATAACGAATTTCAGCTCTTCGAAACATCTACTGTGTAGTGGTGGAAATACATATAAAGCACAAAAAAGGGGGACGCTAATCAGGATTTATTTTGTCAAACTGGAATGAAAAGAATGGTAACGAGACAATTGAAACTTATTGTTATATATATTTAGTAAATGACAGATGCATGTTAAATTATACCAAACAAGTGTAGACTGTCAATAGTAGAAAGACAATCAAACTGTAAAAATACTACAAGCATCCATCGGCCAATAGAAGAATTCATTTTTTTCATTAAAGCAGCTGTACACTGGAATGAATGAGAGAGAGAGAAAATGTCACACGTATAGAATAAAAATTCGAAAGTTTTAAGGCAGCATTAACCGACCACAAGCGCGACTAAGCGAGCTGTCCGTTCCATTGCATAAAGGTCCTATGGAGTCTGCTCCTTATCGAAACACATACTATAAGTAAGCAGTGGCGGATCCAGCCATTTTAAAAAGGGGGGGTTCCCAACCCAGAGTAAAAAAGGGGGGGGGGGTTCCAACTATATGCTCCCATTCAAATACATTGATCGGCCAAAAAAAAAAGGGGGGGTTCCAACACCCGGACCCCCCCCCCCCCCCCTGGATTCGCCACTGGTAATTAAGGCTCTTTATTGTTTTTTTTGTCCATAAAACGTCTATTGTTGTCGCAATATCTACCGTAATGATGGAGATACAATAAAGACATATCAAGCAAGAACATAAGGATTTACATCATTTTATTGTTGTGGTTGAGATTGTTTTCTT
This sequence comes from Mytilus galloprovincialis, assembly GCF_965363235.1. Taxonomy (NCBI): domain Eukaryota; kingdom Metazoa; phylum Mollusca; class Bivalvia; order Mytilida; family Mytilidae; genus Mytilus; species Mytilus galloprovincialis. The sequence continues at coordinate 70,928,521 of NC_134843.1, forward strand.
TTGAATGAATAAGTTGCTAGTACCGGTATTATGTGAAGTTTGTTTTGAAGGTATTAAATATTTGAAGTGATTTCTTATTGATTTATGACCTTATTAATTAAATCAATTTACCCCGATTTTATCCCTCTCAATTAAGTAACCGTTCATAGATAAAAAATATATTTTTTTTTAAAATTAATATTATCTCGTTTAATCCACTATAAAAATCCGTATTATACAAATAACAGTGTTAAAATGTTGATATTTTTACACTTCACTGAATATCAGTGAACTCATTTATATATTCTTTTGTTTAATTTATGGGCCATATATGTATGGTATTATGTTGTAGAATTACAATGAAATATAAAGGATTATCACAGTAAGCACCGCTTATTTCATCGCGTTTAGTTTTCTCGAAAAATACTCAAATAAGGGTAATTTTATCGGAAACTGAACAAGAAAATTAAAAAAATTGTAAACGAGTGAATTGCAAAGGAAAACAAAATAAACTTGATTCTTTTTTGAAAATATAATTGCAAACTATAAAATGTTAAAATACCACAAATTATGTTATTTTATTATTTTTATAATCCTTTGATCTAACTCAAATTTAATTACACTGTATGCGTTTCTAATGAAGGTAAACTGAAGGAACATATACCAACAAAGTCCAATCCATGAACTTAGCACCCTTATTGGACTTTTGCATTGCTAAGAATTAACCACAAATACACCTCACATGGAAAGGTGATTTTGACAGTGGCAAAGAGTGTGCAGTGGGTAAGTAGATGTAAGCGGTAGTGAGTGAATGTGGAGTGAGTGTGAGAGAGAGTAATGAGTGAGAGAGAGAGTAATGAGTGAGAGAGAGAGTAATGAGTGAGAGTAATGAGTGAGAGAGAGTAATGAGTAATGCGTGAGAGAGAGTAATGAGTGAGAGAGAGTAGTGAGTGAGAGAGAGTAGTGAGTGAATGTGTGTGTGTGTGAGAGAATGTGTATGTGTGTGTGAGAGAGAGAGAGAGAGAGAGAGAGAGAGAGAGAGAGAGAGAGAGAGAGAGAGAGATGAGTGAACGTGTGAGAAGAGAGAGTAGTGAGTGAATGTGAGAAGAGAGAGAGTAGTGAGTGTGTGTCTGATTTGAGTCAGACTGTGTGTGTGAGAGTGTGCGAGGATGAGTAAGAATAGACGTGAATGAGTGGGATTGGATGAGAATGAACATGTGACAGACTTGAAGTGAATTACTATAAAATTGAGAATGGAAATGGGGAATGTGTCAAAGAGACAACAACCCGACCAAATAAAAAACAACAGCAGAGGGTCACCAATGTAGCGAGAAATTCCCGCACCCGGAGGCGTGCATATTGCATATTGCATGTGTGCATTACTGATACAGAGTGCATGAAGTAAACTTGATGTGTAAAGGATCAACGATTAGTGCTTGAATGAGTATTAGAGCCTAATGGAACGAGAACAATTTAGAGTAAATCTTCATTGAGCGAACACGTCAATGATGAAGGGAGTGTTTGCATGAATCGAAGAAATCATTTGTATGAGTGAACAAATGAAAGATCGTGTGGGAGAATGATTGAGTAAGAACGTGAATGATTTAGGTATTGTCTGTTAATAAATGATCACACAGGTAGGGTATATAAACCAGACACTGGTAGGTTGATAAATGAATGAGTCAGAGTGTTGGGGTGTGGTGAGTGAGCAAAGGCATGATGGTTCTACAGAATATTGGCATAATAGGCAAACTATTCAATGGTCATTTGAAATATACTGAACGGCAAAGGAAACGCCGCAGTAATTTAAGGCAAACATAATGGAAGAATAAATGCTATATTTTTTATTGAATGGGCGTATAAATACCCTTGTTATTTAACAAATAAGCATCATTTCAGTTCATTTTACTATTCATTGATACACCTTTTCACTACCATCATGACCATATCACAGATTTATTTAATCCTGGTCCGCTATTAGCGTTTAGTATGTGGACGGTAATTTTGTACTGTTTGTTGCATTGTGGCGTTCACGGAGACGTTTGGTGGTGCGTACATTGCAGTTAAATGCATTTGCACCGACTTGAAGTCATTGTCCAGCATTCAAACGTCCTATTGCCTGTTCTCTTTATCGTGGGTTAACTCTTGGCATCAGTACTGCATCAAAAAGATTATGATGACACAAAAACTTCGTACCTCTAAAATATCCTATAGAAGCACGGATTCAACGTGCATCTCACCATCATGAAATGTGACTACAAAACGTGTCACACGGACCTATCCAGACCACTATTAGAACGACAGAATTAATGAATGCAGTCAGCCATAACGGAGATTTAACATAATCTTAGCATCATTTGAAGGTAATTTACCTAAATCAAAAGGAAATAGATATGTTTTTCACTGCATTAAAAAATTTAGGCTTTCGAAAAAAAACGACGTTTCTTTTGCCGTTCAGTATATGTATGGTAATATAAAATCATTTCATACTTAAGATTATACTGTTTCCTCTTCTTTATTTTCTACATTTTTGTTTTTTTATGACACTTATAATGTCTCCAAGAGATAAATTAAGAGAAATGTCAATTTAAAAACTGTTTGCCATTTTGTACCCTTATGATAATGTTAATTAATCAGATTGAGGAGAATGGATGACATGCAATTAAGGTTTTACCAAGGTACTGTAATTTTAGAATTCAAACATATAATATAACAATAACAAAAATTAGGGTTATTAGCAAACACGATCGCGAGGTACGACGTTTTTTTTAAATTTTGAATTAGAGGTAAAAATGTAGAAGCAGCTGAAAGCCAGTCATTTCATGCATTTTATTTAAAAATAATTGGGGAAATTTAAGAAACGAAAAAAAACCCTCAGTGAACAATCATTGAAACCTCATACACCATCCCAAAACGTACATCAGTCCAAAAGTCACAACCTTTCGCAAAGTGACGTTCGTCAAATAGTTAAAAAAAAAAAATCAAAATTTATTACTATACATTTATTTTCAATGACAATCTGTTACTGAGGAGTATTAAAATATACAATTACAATACAATGCTGGTGCATATGATAAAAATGAACATGTTAACAATTATTTTTTTGAACAATAGATAATTATTATATATTGCGTGAAATGTGTATATATTCAATATTTTCACACGTTAGAAATACTTTAAATTTATTTATACTAATCTTGCTTTAAAACAGGAATAAAAGAGATCCGTCTTAGTTTCCCCCTGTTTCGTTTCTTCAAACAGGAAAAGACCACTATATTCTAAATTGTTCATTCGAATATCATATTTTAATCTCAAACATTGCATGTTATATAATGTCAATTTTATTTAATTTTTCACTTGTGAATATCTTTGGGGAAAATTAGTCATATTCAAAATGTAAAAATGTTTGCAAATTTCAGGGTTTCTATTGTTTTCAAACTGGAAGCTTAACTTTGTCTCAGGAAATTGTTTCCTCGTAGATAGTAAAGGAAACCTTGCAGATTTGTTGTTTTTAACAATTAAGGAATGACTTTATTATATTTTTCTGTCTATGAAGAAATAACATAAAAAAATTGGTGCACACTGAATAACGCGCGTATACTATAGCGGGTTATTTAACAGTGTACACCACAGTTTTTATGTTATTTCGAATAGACAAAAAAAATATTACAGTCATTTCTTATAATTTAATTTTAAATTCCATTTTAAATCGTAGAAAACCATGAAAAAACGTTGATGACGTCACAGTCACAAGACTAAATTATGTTTATGTGCTGATTATAAAATAACGTCAGCCAATCAGAAGACGCGTTCATCCAAAATGAAATTATTGACTTTTAAATAAATTTAAAGACATTCATATTTTATGATTAATTTTCCACAAAAAGCAGTGGTTAAATACAGAAATAACATATACCAGGAAACATTAGTTATTTGTATATCTGTTATTCATGTAATAGCTTGCTGTTCGCGGGATAAAATTATAATATATGTTTTAAAGTAATGTATTAATATGGTATATCGATGTTCTGTATAGAAGCACACATTATCTATTCATCGTCATCGTCGTAATCAGGAATCTGTAGAAATATTGTTGCATTTCCACAAGCAGTTACATGTCCGTTCTGATTTTTCATGCTAATCACCAAAGAATTATAGCCCTAAAATATAATAATGAAATACACACTCTTACTTCAAATTAAATTGAATGCAGTGATATTCTTAAATTCAATATCGAAATATTATTGAGTAAGCAAAATACACAAGTAAAAACAATTTCGACATTGTGACGCATCCATGTTTTTAATGTTTATTGCATTGATATTTTATTTTGTGTTGCTTTGGCGTTAACCAAAATGAATGAATGAATGAATCAATCAATCAATTGATCCACAAATCAATCAATTATTCTAACCAATCAATCAATCAACGACTTCAAAATATATTAAAGATACACACGTGATTTGTTAGGAAATAAGTATTATTGATGTTTACTTTTAGTAATTTTAATTACGAAACAGGTTCGGTGATTCGGATAAATGACACTTAAAGTGCTATCAAACACGTGTGCTACAGAAATATTTTATGCTTACAAATGGTATCTCCTTCATGTCTGTGAATTCAGTGCTGCCCACAATTTTTTCTGAAAATATACAATTACAAACAGATACCGAAAAAGGACAATAGTTTGGTAATGTGAAATATTCAAAATACATGTAAGAAAAACGTCTATACAATCAAGTAATTGATTTACTAACTTACTGAGTATCATCATATATAAAGACAAATAAAAAGAGGTTAAGATAATCAAGATACATTTTGAGTTTTTTTTTGTTTCATAAATTTTTAATTATAAGGTAAATATTAATTATCCTTTATAATAATAATAAAAATTCTTTTTAATCTTATTAATATTACTACTTGTTGTAAAGGGGGCACATTGTCTTCCGCTTTGAACTTGTCTACATAACACTCACCAGTTGAACAGACAGTGGTTATGGCATCCTAACTAATGGGATGGAATCTTGATTTGTGCACATATTTTAAAAGTTTAATCAAGACATAAAATTTCAATCAAGCCTTCAAATTGTTTACTATCAGTTGATGAAAGACGAGAAAAACATACCTCCTTTTTGGAATGGACATTTAGTTGGTGTCTGTTTTGTATTGACATCTGATGCCTTTAGATATTCTTCTACATCTTCACACTTAATTCGACTAGAAATCCCAGTAGCCTCTCTCCACGGAGTGCTCATGTCGAGGCGTGAGTACCATTTAAGAGAGTAAATACCATTTGTGAATTCTTCATCTTAAATTTGATAAAAGAATAATGAGCATGTGTTAACGATACATTTAGCTGTCAAAAAATTCACCCATTACCTGTAGCATGACAAGAACAGACAGTTACTATGAAGGACGAAATAGACGGGCAATACTTTGAACAATGCAGATCGAGGGTTGTATTTCAACATGCAAGGTAACGTTCGTGTTACCATCAGCCGTGCAATCATAAAATCAACTGCAACTATGTGAAATGTTACCTTTTCAATAATTTTTAAGAAAGTCATATACACCACCGTCATTCATAATATCTTTGATGATTTTTTTATGAGACTAACCTTCTTGGATGCATGTACAATGTAACGTGTATAGTAAAAGCTAGCAGTTTGAACTCTTATTTGAGAAGTGTGTCAAGATTTTATTGCGTAGTAAGACAGCTTCTTTGCGGTGGAGATGAATATTATATTGTTGGTGACAAATAATTACATTGTGGAATAATGAATAGCACTTTTTGGTGAATAACATGTTGTTTATAAATAATAATTATGAATAGCACTGTTTTGGTGAATAAAAAGTTCTTAATGAATAACAATTATGAATAGCACTGTTTTGGTGAATAAAAAGTTCTTAATGAATAACAATTATGAATAGCACTGTTTTGGTGAATAAAAAGTTGTTTATGAATTAACAATTATGAATAGCACTGTTTTGGTGAATAAAAAGTTGTTCATGAATAACAATTATGAATTGCAATCTTTTTGTGAATAACATGTTATTGGTGATTAAAATGTACATTGTTGGCATATGGAAAACATTATGTAAGTTAATGATTATAACAGTTTTGGCTAATATATACATAGGCGGATCCAGGGGGGGGGGCAAAATTTGGTTGATTATATAGGGAATCATTGAAGCATGATTGGAGCGGGCCCCCTCTTAGGTCAGTCAGCGCCCCCCCCCCCCCCATAGGAAAAGTTCTGGATCCCCACTGATATAGCATTGTGTGGTTGAATAATATTTTATTCAAATTATTTTAGAGGTATAGGTGGATGTACGTGTAGTACGATCACTGGTTAAATGTTAAATAAAATCTTACCATCATGATATACGAAAGGAGTTAAAGGTTGCGTTAAACACTAAAAAGCAATCAATCAAACATTATTTTTTCGCATAAATGCTTTACAAATGAGTGGTGTAGGACTTCATAGTGCATGGATTCTTGCCATTGGAGTCGGTTTGTTTGAGAAATATATAAGCCGTTTGAGGGTGAATAATCCGAAATAAAATATAATCCTTCACACGATTGAGGTATAGTTTATTTATATTGTCTTACTTTTTATCGTTCTTATATGTCTATGTAACCTGAGTAACAATATGGTACCATTGAAAACCTCTATCGATTGAATATTTATGTAAATTTCAATTTATACTTACTAAATGTAAAATCAAAGTAAAGTGACAGAACGTCTCCAGATTTCGGAGATATTGGACTCCATGTTACATTTATTTTGGAATCAGCTGCAAAATACAGTTACAACATTAAAAAACAAAACAATAATAAAAAAAAAAAAAAAAAAAAAACTCAACTACACATGAAATCGACTAATTGTGGGAAAATTTCGGCTACAAAGCTGTTCAGAATCTAACTTTTAAAGAAGAGAATGTAAAAATAAAATGACTTTATCATACAAAAGACTCCATACATTTTAATTATGTAGTACAACTCTTTTACTCTGATCATACCACATCTCCTTATTTTATATAACCATAAATGTTTTGGTTTTGCTCATTGTTGAAGGCCGTATAGAGCCCTATATATAGTTGTTTACATCCTCGTCCGGTTTGTCCCTGGTGTGTTAGTGTCTCATTTGCAATCACATCACATCTCATTTGTATGAGTATTCTGAATGATGAAGGTTGTTATTAACGACATTGACTATCCGTGAGGGTCTTGAACGGTCGGTGTGTGAAAATAATATTTCTATATATTAATGTTAAACATGTCACGTGGTCTTACGTGGTCCACAAGATATAGCGTGGCCAGATTTCGGTTCAGTGGTACCAGTTTTGTCGTCAGCGTGGTCAGTTTTGTGGTCAGAATTTATAATGCTATGTTGTTCCATTTCCTTGACAAGTCCAGCTTCCGCTAACGCCGTAATAAGTCCAGTAATTAGACAACACACAAGAACGAAACTTTTCAACATTTTGCTCTGGAAGGGTAAAACATGTATTATTCTCTGGAAGGGTAAAACATGTATTATTTTAAATGATATAATGGCTATACACATCATCATAAAGTTGGTAGTTGAGAACTTATTTGTTTTAAAAACAAAGATTTGTTATTGGTGATTTTGAATAATTAAATTAATTATCATAAATCGTAAGATATACCGCTATTACAATGTAATAACGCTGTTGAAATATAGTTTGTATCTAATGTATCATGAGTATTGGAAAAAGTATGTAAATAAATGTTCGAATGCATTGCTTAAAGTTTGTTTTTCACATTTACAAATATAAAAATTATGGTACACGGAACAAATTCCTAGAACATAATTTGTTGTTTTAAAGTGCACAATAAACACATGATCCTTAACAACGCGATTATTCCACAACTTCATTTCGACAATTGCCAGATGGTTTTCCAGACTAAACTGATATTTCTATTCCAACTGACATTTACGGCATTGAATAGTCATATATTTTAAAATCATGCCGGTATCTTTTACAGCTGATCATATTACGGTAATATATTTGGTCATTGTTAAGCCGTTTCGAGTAAATTTATAATTGTCCGTCCAGAGCACCTGAGATAATTCCCAGTTTTTGGTGGGGTTCGTCACGATTTTTTAGTCTTTAGTGTTCTAAGTTGTGTCTTGTGTACTATTGTTTGTTTGTTTGTCTATTTTAACCATGGCGTTGTCAGTTTGTTTTCTATCTATAAGTTTGAATGTCCTTCTGGTATCTTTCACCTCTCTGGTACATTTTATTCATCGTAAAAAAATACTTCAAGTTACCGACGGAAGAAAAGAAGAAAAATCAGAAGAAAGACTGATGATTATATTTGACTACTAAATATTTACTTACGATTTTGATGTCTACAAATGTCGTCTTATGATTTGGATTTCCCACTTCCTTGTGCAAGTTCTTTACTTTTAGTGTTCAATACAATATTACGTAAAGTAATAGTAGACAAGGAAGTTCTATTGTATAGAAGTTTCATGGATGAATGGCCAGATGATACGTAGGAAATATTATAGAATAAAAGAAATTTTAAATATTAGTTTATAAAACTATCCTATATTTTACAGGTAACTAAAATAAGGACATAACGTTAGAACTCGGAAAGAAAGAAAACCCAAGAGAAGACGTTACCAAGTTGAAAAGCCTGTGTCTGATCCATTTCTCCTTTTTTGCAATAAAGTATTATTGAAATAGAAAACTAAAGTTAAAATTAAGTGTAATAATTTCAAACACCCTTTAATCACACTTTTCAGATGATTTGTCTCAAAACAAACACGTTTTCAAGCTAAGAATAATTTGCACTTGAAGTTATCTTCATTTAGAAATATCAGTACACTTCAAAAACATAAAGACCTGAACATAAACTGAAGAAAACATGGAAAGATATGGCGAAAATGAGCATCCCACTCTATCATTAAAATGAAAATCTAAAATCATCATTAAAATGCAGAACTAAAATCCTCATTACGATGAAGAACTAAAATTATTATTAAAATGAAGAACTACAATTATCATGGAGATGAAGAACTATACAGTCATCATGAAGATGAAGAACTACAGTCATCATAAGGACGAAGATCTAAAATCATCATTAAGATGAATTACGATGAAGGACTAAAATTGTCATTAAAATGAAGAACTACAGTCATCATGAAGATGAAGAACTACAATCATCAAAAAGATGAAAAACTACAATCACCATGATGATGAAGAACTATAATCATCATTAAGACGAAGAACTAAAATCATGATGAAGATGAAGAACTAAAATCAGCATTAAGATGAAGGTTTATAATAATAATCTTTTATTCGTAAGCAATACAGCTTATAGAATATAAATATTACAAATATTCAATTACATCAGTGAAATATATTTACATTTAAATTTAAACAATTAGACAAAAAATCATATAAGTAGGTATACCCATATAACAGTACAGCAGAGTATGATAAAACATAACACATATTAAGCATTTATAATGATTAAATTAAATACGTGCCTTCTCGGCCAGAAATAAAAACTTCCCTAAATTGTTAAGTTCCTTTACATTATGAACAGATAGTAGTTGTATGAGTTTAAAATTAGAAGGTTTTCTCCAATAATAAGGTTTGATAAATTTCTTTCGAAGTTCATTATACTTTTCACATACTAAAATAAAATGATATTCATCCTCAATTAATTGTTTATCACACATATTACAAAGTCTATGATGTCTCTCGATATTATAAAATCGACCAGTTTCTATATTCAAACAGTGAGCAGATATGCGATATTTACAAATAAATGGTTTATAAATATAATTTACAGCATGATCTAAATAAAATTGTAACATGTTGGGGTCAAATACATATCTATACAACATACATTTTGGCGAGTCTTCAAAAAATGAGTTCATTTCACTATGAAATCTACCCTTTACTCTATCTTTGAATTCACTTAAAAACAAATTCACATTTTTTACACCCTGATATAACCAAATATCCTGGAACCCATACATGTATAATATGTCTCTAATTCGACAGGCCCAGTTATATTTGTCGTTTGGTTTTTTATTACATCTCTCGAGCATTTCTTCATAACAACATTTAAGAATACAGTTATCAGTACATAATAGCTTTAACCAATATTTTAACATTCGACAATATCTTTCTATAAACATAGGGTATCGTCCCAACTCACAATAAACCATATAATTAACAGTAGATGCTTTCACCTTTAATATACGTTTTAAGAATTTCATTTGAACTTGTTCGATATCATCACATTTGTGATTTCCCCAAACTTCACAACTATAATTCAAAATACTTGCTACATACGTGTCAAACAATGACAGCATAGTTTCAAAATTAAAACAGTCATCCTGCAATTTACTATACAGGCTAAATAATGCTTTACGACCTTGGTTTGCTAATGATTTTTGAGTGTATGTAAAATAACCATTATATCTAAATAAAATACCCAGATATACAAATTCATCACACATATCTATTGAATTTCCATTTAAATACCATCTCTCATTTGCTTTAACTTGTCCTCTGTTTCTGAATACAACAATTTTTGTTTTTAAACAATTAATAAATAAATTGTACTTATTAGAATAGACATTTAAACAATTAATCATCTTTTGTAAATCTTCAATATTTTCACTAAACAATACTGTGTCATCTGCATACATAAGTAAATACAGGTTCAACATTTTTAACTCATAAGGTTGACATCCTTGACTAATAAGCTCTATTTCCATGTCATTTACGTACAATGAATATAAAAATGGGGATAATGATTCCCCCTGCATTAAACCAACATTACTATTAAAGAAATCTGAGAAGCTACCATCAAATTTTACACAACATTTAAGTTTTGAATACATAGATTTTAATACATTTAATAGTTTACCAGTAATAGGTTGCATTTCTGTAAATATTGACAACGTATTTTCCCATAGGAACTCCCTTTACGGCTAAAACTGTACCACTTTTACCATGAAGTTTTGAAAAAATCATATCCTAGAATGGAAAGTTCACATGTACTACTATTTTTTTCAAAGGTCAAAATATAGGACTGTGCGGCATATTTTGAACATTTATAGCCCAGAACGTCCAATAGTTTAAACTAACACTAAATTTCTTAACTACCCCTGCCTCCACTGTAGGGTTACTACAGATTTCAATATAAAAAAATATTCACATATATATATTCACATGTATAAATTGTTCAAATAAGGCCTTTGAAAATAGTGGAATTAATTACTTTTGGAGTGTCAAAAACTCGTTGGAAGTACTTGATAAATTGCATGCATATATTGGTGATTTTGAATCTGTTCAAAGTTTTGATTTTTCTACCCTATATACCACTTTGCCTCATATTCTTATTAAGAAAAAATTCACATCCCTAATTAACTGGGCATTTAAAAAGTCGGAATGCGAGTACATATGTTCAAACTCTTTTAGATCATTTTTTAGTAGCAATAAACAAAAGAACTATGTCAATTGGACATGCTTTGATACTATTTATGCACTTGAATTTTTACTTGATAACATTTTTGTTCGCTTTGGAGATTCCGTATATCGTCAAGTTATTGGAATTCCAATGGGGACTAACTGTGCACCACTTATTGCGGACCTGTTTTTGTATTGTTATGAGTTACAATTTATGACTAAAATTAGCAAAGACCCATCAAAACAACATTTGATACAAAAATTTAACAATACTTTTAGATATTTGGATGATATATTGGCTCTAAATAATGACGACTTCAGTATGTATACTAAAGAAATTTATCCTGTAGAACTTACTTTAAATAAAGCTAATGATAACAATGACCACTGCCCTTTCCTCGATCTTGATATCTATATCATAAACGGGAAGCTTAATACAAAAATTTATGATAAAAGAGATGATTTTTCATTTCCTATTGTTAATTATCCATTTTTAGATGGTGACGTTCCCTTGTCACCATCTTATGGTGTTTATATATCTCAACTTGTACGATTCGCTCGTGTATGTAACAATGTATTAGATTTTAGCGAGAGAAATTTATGTATTACTGAAAAATTATTACACCAGGGTTTTCGATATCACAAACTGGTCAAAACATTTACTAAATTTTATCACCGGTATAAGGAAATAATTCGTAAATATAACTCAACATGCAGACATCTTATACGTTCAGGTATTTCACATCCAAAATTTTATGGAAATATTCTTTATAAAGCACAAAAATGTCAGTATTCTCCTCAGAAACTAACAAAACCTTTAAATAGACTTATTAAAAGGGGATATAGTTACGATACTGTTGTCAGGTCATTAAAGATTGCATATTTTGGCTTTAACATTGATTCACTGATAGGGTCTTTGCATCGGAACTAAACACATTTATTTCTAAAAAAACAGTTGTTGGCATGACACGGGTTATGTTCTTCTCATATATTTTATGATAGTATGATACTAAACCCCTAACGGGAGGGATTGTACCTGATATTCATATGATGAAGACATAATCTTTCAATCAGTTTAATTGAGGTCTGGAGCTGGCATGTCAGTTAACTGCTAGTAGTCTGTTGTTATTTATGTATTATTGTCATTTTATTTATTTTCTTTTGTTACATCTTTTGACATCAGACTCGGACTTCTCTTGAACTGAATTTTAATGTGCGTATTGTTATTCTTTTACTTTTCTACATTGGCTAGAGGTATAGGGGGAGGGTTGAGATCTCATAAACATGTTTAACCCCGCCGCAATTTTGCGCCTGTCCCAAGTCAGGAGCCTCTGGCCTTTGTTAGTCTTGTATGATTTTAAATTTTAGTTTCTTGTGTATAATTCGGAGTTTAGTATGACGTCCATTATCACTGTACTATTATGCATATTTTAGGGGCCAACTGAAGGACACCTACGGGTGTGGGAATTCTCGCTACATTGAAGACCCATTGGTTGCCTTCGGCTGTTGTTTGCTCTATGGTCGGGTGGTTGTCGCTTTGACATATTCACCATTTCCTTTCTCAATTTTATTACTGGTAACATTCTAAGTTATGTCTCTATGAGATGCAACCTACAGATCAGTACTGGTTACCAGTATGTAAACAAAATTAATTATCTATGAAGATATTAAAAATCTCCCCAAAAGAGGTATGGTTTGAGAAACAGCTGTATTTACAAAGTGCATCCTATAATCATCATTAAGACGAAGGATTACAATCATCATGAAGATGAAGAAATACAGTCACCATGAAGATGAAGTACTAAAATCATTTTTAAGACGAAGTACTATACAATCTTCATTTAGATGAAGAACTGCAAATTATAAAGATGTATAATCGAAATAAAAGCACTATTCCTTATCATGTTTTGTCGAGTGTGAAAAAGGTATAATGTATTTGAATCAATACACAATTTTATTTCTTTCTAAATTATTGGATAAATGAACAGATAGTTTACACTTCAAAGTGTTATTACTTCATTGTTGTTTAAGTGTAAAATAGCAAAGTAAGCAATAAACAATACATTACTTATGTTAATCAATACAGTTGATAAAATTGTAACTTTTCATACACGATTTAAAAAAAGACACAACGTTTGTTAAAACTCAATCCAGCAATAACATCAAATAAGGAATAAATTGAAATAATCAAAAGTCGAGTATTTCGAATTAAATATTTACGTAAAGAAGTATAATATTTTGGAATGTTTTAACCTTATTAAAATTTAATTATTTTTGATAGCAGATTATTTACTTAAGTGATATTAACTGAACAATAGACATTTAAAATATTAAATCTCAATATATAACTGCTTCTTATTGAAAGTGTTTTCAGAAACAGGATTGAATTATAATGTGTACAGCTGGATTAATGTATGCGCTTTTAATCGTTGCATTGGAAGAGTTTGTTCAGCAAAATGTCAAATTTGTTATGTTTAAAATCTATGTTGGAACTGAAATCTCAGAGCAAAATGTAAATCACGGTTCTGTTAATGTTATTCGATTATGAATTATTCAACGCCAGTGAAAAAACTGTCGGTGACGTCTTTTTTGTCACCTTTTCAACAGAAAGGAAGAACGACAAAAGTCACATTTGAATCGTTACCGAAACCACGTACACAATCTCGTTTTATGTTTGATGATTTTGGACATAGTCAGACTAATGGAAACCCGAATAGATTTAAGTCTGTACCAAGTTTACGTCCGTTTTCAAAATCTCTACAAGTTCCTGACACAGACGAAATTGAGGATGATTTCAAAACAATGGCAACCTTCAATACTCATATTGACCTACCAAGGGATGATGATGAAGATTTAGCATATACACCGTACCAATATGAAGACGACGATTTCTATGATATCAGACCTCAAACATCTTACCTAGCTCAACCATTTGCAAGCCGAAACAGAGGGTTAGAGAGTATTGCTGAGTGCAGAACTCCAACTTCATCGTCGTCTGCTTCATCACGAGGTGGTGACGTCACGCCTGACTCACCTGAATATTATCAAATTCTGGATGTAAAACGTGAAAAGGTCAAACCAAATAGCAACGAAAACGGTTCGAAATCTGCGCCTAGTGATTCTAAACTGTATTCTCTTCCAAGGATTCAACAGGATCAAGTTGTAACACCAGTCAAAGTTAAAGCAACACTATCACTCCGAGCGAACGAGAAGCTCCCAAATATAGCAAATGCTTTTCGCAGAATTGAATCTTCAGAAACTTTCTTGGCCCATTCAAAATTTAGTTTAGGTCAAAATAGGGCGGAATCTGTCGAAAGCATCAGGACGCCATCGACATCTAGGCATCTTCTGTGGTCACGTGGATCTATTATGTCTGATGGAGGTTTTCCAAAAGCAAGATCAGAAACAAATATGACAAAATTATCTTTTCAATCGGAACCGACACCAACATTTCAAAGTTTGTCTCCGCTTAACAAAGGATTAAATAATAAAAAGAAAGTTCGTAAACTACGACGGAAACCGGCAACTAAATTTTACGTCCCTTATAGATCCTTTTTAGAAAGTGTTGCAAGTAATCGGGATAATGAGGAAAAGAAAAAATCAAAAAAACATATAAAGAGTGCCAAATTTACACTTTATTTTCCGTCTCTTCACAAAAAGTGTACTATTTCGCCCATAATAAAGGAAGGAAATTGGTGCCAAAAATAGTGTAGTACGTATTAGAATTAGATTTAAAATTTAGTGGTGCACATTAAAACAGTGAATGTTTTTCAATACTTTGTTTGATTAACTTGTTATCAATTACTTTAACAACAAAGTTGTTTCTTATTGTGTTTGTATTTTTTTAAATATTGATATGAAATATCACAGTAAATGTCATGAATGTAATATATTCAGCTGTTATGATAGTAAATAAATGAAATTGTGTAGTATTCAACGAAATAAGGACAAAGAAATCAAACTGAAAATGAAGACATTACCAATCTCCTAAGACATTAAACTGTTAAGTATTCTATTTGTTTGTATAACACATATATGAACTTGAACGAATTATGTTGTTGAATTCAAGTATAATTTGTTGAAGTTTTTTATTGCTCTAAATTTATACATAGAAACAATTGAACATGTTTAAAGAATATACTGCAATGTGTTTTTTAATCTAAACAGATCCCGAAGAGTGCAGAGTTTTTTTTCGTCGTATATACACGAGATAAAGTATAATGCTGCATTTTGTTGTGGCTGTTCAACATGTCATAAAAATTATATATTACATTAGTATTGCGAGTTGCGCTACATCTGTCCTATGCAGTTATCGCCCAGCTGACATATTTCATGTGAGATGTGTCGTATTCTTTTCTTATCCGGACTATCACGTTACTTGATTTAACTTTCAGAGAATTCTTTGAAAATACCATGTTTTTTTTTTTTTTTTACATTTTTAGCATGTTTAGCACCTGATAACAAACATATTGAGTCTTCATTGTTATTTTCAATCTCAAATGTGCACAAGTTAAAGTTCTCCGACTGCTTATGACGTCTTATACTCAATCCATTTTATGTTGGATATGTACTGATTGATAATTTAGTCTTCGATGCATGATTTTCTTGTTTTAGTTGTTATTGGCTTTGACCCAGCTGCCAATAACTACGAGTGCTCACAGATCTATACTTTTTGTCTTTTAGTTGTTGGGATTTACAAGATCCCGGCCACGTTCAATCTGTGTTTTGTTAAATTTATTTCTATTTGTATCTATCTGATGAGTTGAGCCTTTTTCAACTGATTTTTATAATTCGTTCCTATGTTGTATTGTTACACCAATGTTCACATTCTGTATGTGTGCCAGCCTTTAATTCAGTGTTTTCGTTCATTTTTTTATACATTAACTAAGCCGTTAGCTTTCTTGTTTGAATTGTTTTACATTTGTGATTTCGGGGCCTTTATAGCTAACTATGTGGCATGAACTTTGCTCAATTTTGAAGGCCTACGGTGACCTATAGCTGTTAATTTCTCCGTCATTACGTCTCGTCTGAAAAGTTGTCTTATTTGCTATAATACCACATCTTTCATTCTGTATATAATGGTTGAGTTTTTTTTTTGGTGCCCTGATAATGTTTTTAGTTTCAATACATTTCTAAAATGCTTAAACATCAGCCACTCAGCTACAATTGTAGTATCTACATGCACTTTACGTGGCTATCAAGTTTACCACATGATAAATATATTATTATGTGTAATGGAAATCAGCCACATTTTTAATAATCTTCTCGCAATGTTTTGATTTAGTTAAAATCAGTTTTGAAACACATTGTTAGTACTCAGCGTAAGATGCATTAAAGTTTTTCATACACAAACAAAGACACTTGTATATAATATCTTGCTCAGTTTTATTTTCAATTAATTTAACAGCAGTTCAAACATGAATACTCTAAAACACTCATTTTCACACACTCCTATACACACACACACACACACACACACATAAAACTTTTTAAAACCACTGAATACAAAATATAATTACAAACACGTATAAAATTCAAGTTTGCTTTTTACACATACAAAATATATTCCAACAAATGAGGAATAGGGGTCATAATTATCATGATTATTGTGCGGCACAATTGTCTATGTTCTTGTAACAATAAACGTAAAATTGTCTGATACAAGTTTCTGCTTCTTCAGAAAAATAAATTTCTTTTGCTGTGATTTATTTGATGAACCGACCTTCATCGTTTATTTCGGTTGAAATCAAATCAAGGTTCATGTTATTTGGCAAATGTTCATACATTATAATGGCAAGTATCCACTGAATGTAATTATATCAAATGTTTTTATTGTATTGCAAACTAATTTAAAGATATCCTAATTTCTACATGAATTGACAGAATTATGTATTTGGAATGTTGAATTATTTACAAATTGCTTTGTAATACTCCATGATCATACTCGGGACTTCCCTCATGCAAGGTTTTAAAGAAATGAGTATGATGCTCAGGTTTCACGTATGTATTTATGACGGCAGGTATTTCATACATGCGTTTCATCCAAGCAGCCAACAGTGGAAATCGATCTTCTGTAATATCCGTTTCCGGTGCCACAACAGATATGACGCCAATGCGTTCAAACCAAGGCCATATCATAAAATCCACCATACATGGTTTTGAACCTGCAAAAAATATAGAAAACAAAATGCTATAGATCGATCGCCTTCGAAATAGCTGCAGGGACTGATGTTACCAACTCTGATCACTTAAAAAATATGTATTTGTAGTAGTTATAATAAATTTACAGATTACTTATCTAGACCTAAGGATTATACCATGATAACATCGGAATTGTATTGTTTCATGTCTACACTGTATACCTTAGTTTTGGCTGTGCTCTCACCATTATGGCACATATCCAACCAAATTGTTGACCGGATAATTTTTGTGTCACGTATTATACGTGGTTTGGGCCTTAGACGGGACAGTTATATGAAAGGCCGATCATGTCAAAAACCCGATAAAGTAACGCGTTAACTTTAAACGCGATAAATAATCTTTTAACGCGTTAAAACAAGATTTTAACGCGTTAAGAAATCAATATATTTAACGCGTTAAACTTTGCAATTAGCAAGTTTGGCATTTAACCCGTAGGTAAAAAAATACGTTTATCGCGATAAAATACCCGTCGCACTGGCCACATGTGTCATAATGAATCACATGAACGCGTTAAATTCAACGCAATTACGTTGCTACGCTACATTACTTGAACGCGTTAAAACATCATTTAACGCGTTAAAATATCATTTAACGCGTTTAAACATCGTTTAACGCGATAAAACATCGTTTAACGTGATAAAACATCCTTTAACGCGTTAAAACATCGTTTAACACGATAAAACATCCTTGAATGCGTTAAAACATCGTTTAACGCGTTTAAAACATCGTTTAACGCGTTAAAACATCGATGGATGGAGTTATGGAATAATGCTACTAACGAATACTATGATCTGTTCGCATTTTTAGGAGTATCGTGGTGTCTTGGACATTACAGACGAGGGGGATAATGAATATATTACATTTCGTCTTCCTCTCACGATTCAACCATTCTCTTTAACAAACCAGATTTCAAAATAGCAAACACAATGTGTTAACTGAAAACCATACACGTTCTATTGTCCTATTTGTAACAGGTATCTTGAACAACATACTATAAAAAAACAAGTGCTGCAAATGAAAACATACCACAACAAACACAAGAAGATGACACCAATGAAGACGATAACATTTTAGCACACTCGGGAATGAATTACAGCCTTCAACGTGTAGCCTTGGCTCACACCGAATAGCAAGGTATAAAGGGTCTTAAAAAAAGGCTAATGTAAAACCATTAAAACAGGAAAGCCAACGGTCTAATCTATAAAAACAAATGAGAAACACTTATGAAGCACATCAACGAACGACAACCACGGTACAAGGTACCTGACTTAGGACAGGTGCAAACAAATGCAGTGGGTTAAAACGTTTTAATAGGCACCAACCTTTATCAAACTTGAAACAATGGTGTGATATCAAAACGTAGAAAGACACACTTTAAAATTTCAACTGAAATGGCTTTACTCAATCAAATGACATATTAAAAAAACGAATAAAGATACAATGAACGAATAAATTTGATCTATGACTCAATGTAAATACAAAATAAAACAATGGGGTTAGGGTCAAACAATATCAGTAAGACAATCATAACCTTGAACAAAATTCAGGACTGATAACGGACAGAGAAACGGACGGACATAGAGACAGTTTCTTTCAGCTTAACAGGTAGGGCATTACTAATAGCGCCCATTTTAAGGGTGGGTAATCTGTTCTCTATACATGCCATATTACAGAACAGCGCAGCATTTAGAGGTAAAAATGTCGAAAATGAATGATTGCGCAGTGAAAAAAAATCCGACTTAGTAAGTAGTAAAAATAAAGAATAACATCCTCTTTCCCCAATGGATATCAAATGATCATCCTCTTACTTTTGGCACAGATTCATTACCTTATAAGGCATGGTTTACTAGAAGCTCGATGCATGCTCTTAAGAGCCTCTTGTTTTAAACAATTCACACAAATTGCTAGCTGATAAATTCATTATAGATACCAGGATTGAAACTTTGTATTTGCGCCAGACTAGCGTTTCGACTACATAGACTCATCAATGATGCTCGAATGAAATTTTTTTTAAAAGGCCTCGGTTATCTGACTGGCAGCCGTGTAACAATATCCGATTGTAATGTTTAACTGAGGTATGGTTGATAGATATAGTAAAAATATGTCATGTTTTCACCATCTTCAGAAAAAAAACCTTCACTTGTAGAGACTAATGTAAGTATACGTGAAACTAACATAGTTAAAGGTAAACCCTAATGTTAGATACAGACATTAAAAGATGCAAAAAGACCAAGTAAATTATCTGAAAAACCTGACATAAAAACACAATTTATTCAAGACTGAGCGTGAAGACAGGTTGACAAATGTAAATCTAGATGGCCTTTTAATTAACATGATCAGTCCATATATATACATATGAAAAGTAAGCTTGCGTTAAAGTAGTATTTAACGCGTTAAAGTTGTATTTAACGCGTTAAAGTTGTATTTAACGCGTTAAAAATAACATTTAACGCGTTAAAGTTGCATTTAACGCGTTTAGTTTAAACATATTTATTTATAGTGGATTGGAAAACAAGTTTTACAACTTATATTAATCCCTTTCTACTTTGCGGGTGCGAGTGCTGCCTTGTAGCGGCATTAGCCTACTCTTTTTCGAAATCTACATGGGTGTCTTTAACGTGCAAGAGATATGGCTCTCTCTTAACACGGGTCAGCCATTTATCGTCCCCTTCCGACGGACTATCATCGATTCCTCAAGACCATACTCGCAGATGGTTTCAAGGGAGAGCCGAAAATTGAGTTCCTGAAATTTTCATCCCAAACGGGAATCGAACCAGGAACCTTTGTGTTAGTAGTCCGATGCACTAACCACTACACCACGGCTCTCTCACGTTTAAGTTGCATTTAACGCGTGAAAGTTGCATTTAACGCGTTAAAGTTGTATTTAACGCGTTAACGTTCTTTTTAACGCGTTTAAATAACATTTAACGCGTTTAAGTTGTTTTAAACGCGTTAAAGTTGCATTTTACGCGTTTGAGTTGCATTTAACGCGTGAAAGTTGCATATAACGTGTTTAACTTGTTTTTAACGCGTTAAAATAACATTTAACGTGTTAAAGTTGTATTTAACGCGTTAAAGTTGTTTTTAACGCGTTAAAGTTGTTTTTAACGCGTTAAAGTTGCATTTAACGCGTTAAAGTTGTATTTTACGCGTTTAAGTTGCATTTAACGCGTTTAACTTGTTTTTAACGCGTTAAAATAACATTTAACGTGTTAAAGTTGTATTTAACGCGTTAAAGTTGAATTTAACGCGTTTAAGTTGCATTTAACGCGTGAAAGTTGCATTTAACGCGTGAAAGTTGCATTTAACGCGTGAAAGTTGCATTTAACGCGTGAAAGTTGCATTTAACGCGTTAAAATAACATTTAACGCGTTAAAGTTGCATCTAACGCGTTTAATTTGCATTTAACGCGTTAAAAATGCTTGTCACGCATTTTTCTTATATTTTTATGCAGTAACCTTCTTTTAACGCGTTAAAGTTGTAGTTAACGCGTTTAAGTTGCATTTAACTCGTTAAAGTTGCATTTAACGCGTTAAAGTTGCATTTAACGCGTTTAAGTTGCATTGAACGCGTGAAAGTTGCATTGAACGCGTTAAAGTTGTATTTAACGCGTTAAATACATTGTATTTAACGCGTAATGTATTTAACGCGTTAAAGTTGTTTTTAACGAGTTAAAATAACATTTAACGCGTTAAAGTTGCATTTAACGCGTTAAAGTTGTATTTTACGCGTAAAAGTTGCATTTAACATGTTAAACTTGTTTTTAACGCGTTACAAAAACATTTAACGCGTTAAAGTTGCATTTAACGCGTAGAAGTTGCATTTAACGCGTAGAAGTTGTTTTTAACGCGTGAAAGTTGCATTTAACATGTTAAACTTGTTTTTAACGCGTTACAAAAACATTTAACGCGTTAAAGTTGCATTTAACGCGTAGAAGTTGCATTTAACGCGTAGAAGTTGCATTTAACGCGTTAAAGTTGCATTTAACGCGTTAAAATAACATTTAACGCGTTAAAGTTGCATCTAACGCGTTTAATTTGCATTTAACGCGTAAAAGTTGCATTTAACGCGTTAAAAATGCTTGTCACGCGTTAAAGTTGCATTTTTCTTATATTTTTATGCAGTAACCTTCTTTTAACGCGTTAAACTCTTTTTTAACACGTTAAACCTTCATTTAACGCGTTAATTCTTATTTTAACGCGATAAGTTATTAAATGACGATGATATAAAAAAATGTGCTGAAAATCAATAAACTTTATCGCGTTAATTGACAAAGTTATGACACATTTGGCCATTTCATTTAGTAAGTTCCGAGTAAAATCTGACGCCTTAAATCGTAGTTATGGCGAAAGAAGAAAGTTTTTTCGGTATTTTTTTGTAGTTTTGTTCTTAACGCGTTAAATAATAAAATAACGCGTTAAAAAGTATTTAAACGCGTTAAAACTGTATTTATCGTGTTAAATGTGATTTTATCGCGTTAAATGTTAACGCGTTACTTCATCGGGTTTTTGACATGAACGGCCTTTCATACAGTTATATCACGCCGTGTTCATTATGCACATTTATTGACACCAAACAATGCTTTTGAACGTACAGTGAAATTTTGAGTGTGGTAAACGCGTAAAAATATCTCCCCCGAAAAATGGAGAGTTAGACACACGCACACATGTTCCGATATTCGACCGCGGATATGTTATTTTGACGCAAAATTTCACGATATACGGAAGTATATTGTTTTGACTCGTCTTACATCATACCTCCAAAAAAGTCTCCTCTTTTTTCTAAGGCGTTTTCATAACGTTGCATTTCACGTAAATATTTCTTCAAGGTAACAGGAAAGGTGTCATTAGCCAGCGACGCTGGAACCTCATAATATAGTGCTATAACCTAGAAGGAAAAAAAAGTATTTATCAATACTAAATGTATGAATAGGTGTGTGACACTGACACACAACGAACACTAACATCAATTGGAACAGTTATAATATGGGAACCTTAAACGGCATGATAACTTGTC
This sequence comes from Mytilus galloprovincialis, assembly GCF_965363235.1. Classification (NCBI taxonomy): domain Eukaryota; kingdom Metazoa; phylum Mollusca; class Bivalvia; order Mytilida; family Mytilidae; genus Mytilus; species Mytilus galloprovincialis. Next base: position 70,951,180 of record NC_134843.1, read on the forward strand.
ATAACACAAACACTTGAAACAACATTAAAACACTTCTATAAACATGATAAATAGGAACTCTTTTATCAAAATGAACACTTGTATCACCAAGAATGGGTATACCGACGCGAACACTTATTAAAGCAGTAAGTAAATAAGTAAGTAAGTAAGTAAATTGACCTTATGCTCAGATCGGAGCAAAGAGGATAAGTAAGTAAGTAAGTAAGTAAATTGTTTATTGTAGTCACATGTGTAAATCAGCATAAATATATAAATTTGTACAAAATATAATTACATATATAATACACACGGCCCAATGGACCATTAATGAGTCACCTTTTACTTTCATTTCAATATAAATGTTCTAATATCACGTGTCAATTGCCAATTTAAATTTAAATACAGATAATTATAGATTAAGAATTAACGTTTGTAAGAGTTCATATATTATTATAGTAGTATATTGGAGAGTTTCAACCCCACTTTTTCAAAATGAAAATTTGTGTAGGTTTGGTTACATTTAATTGAAATATTTTTTTCTGAAGCTATTTTCATCTGTCAAAATATTCTATTCAGTATCTTATTTTCTTCTAATCTATAATTTTGCCAACTTTTGACTGTTTAAAATTGAGGTAATTTTGATTGGAAATTCTGACACAAACTTTAGTTTCTTCTTCAAAGCAGTAATAAAAATTATACCATAATATTTTAAGCATATAGTATTTCATAAAACTAGTTACTAATAAAAATTTCGGAACCTAAATATGAAAAAAGCCCCAAGAAATCAATGTAAAAGAATAGAGTAAATCAAAGAGCTGATAGCTCTGAAGTGGAAGAAGGTGAATAAAAGGTAACTTGAATTACCATAAAAGCAGCCCCACTTACCCAGGCTGCTTTGTTCCATTATCGTTAAAATGTATTTTTTTTCTTCAAACAAGAAAAGGTCATAAGTACATGGATTTCCCATCCGTACAATCATTTTCTATGTTCAGTTGACTATGAAAATTAGGTAAAATCTTTAATTTGGCAGTAATTAAGAAGATCATATCAAGAGGAACACATGTGTACTAAGTTTCAAGTTGATTGGATTTCAACTTCATCAAAAACTACCTCAACCATAAACTTTATAACCAAAAGCAGGACGGACGGACAGACTAGAAAACATATTGCCCATAAATGGAGCATAAAAATAGTAAGACTTGTTACATACCTGCCAACTTTTGAAAGTTCCCATATGGGTTTTTACTGCACAACAATTTTAAAGGTTACAATTTTTAGCGACGTATTTTGCAAGATCTGGATTGTCTAGAAAAAGTGTCATATTTGTATGATGAACTTACATGCCTTTTCCTTAAGTCTGTTTGCATGATTCTAGTTATATATTAAATCGGTAGAAAAAATATACATGAAGCTAGCAGACCAGGGTTTATTTTCCAGATTAAGAATATTAGATGCTTGTTGAAATTTCCAATTTTGAATTATGCACAAAGATGGACCTTTAACAGGTTGGGAACAACACTCCAAATGAGGGTAACCTAACTGGAAGATCATCACAACCCACTGTAAAAAATGAACACAAAATAGAATTTTTCAATAAAATGCTGAAAATAGGCTTTAAAGTATTAAAATGCATTGCAAAAAACAAATATTTCATTAAATAAATTTAAGTAGAATATTCCTATGATATTCCTTTTCATATTGGATACAAATTTTATTGAGTCTACTGCAGACACTTTGTAGTCAAAGTGTTTCAACTGAGGTACTACACAGGCGTCAAAAGGCGTCATTATGGAGTAAAGGGGGTGGCGTCAAAAAGCGTCATTATGGAGGAAAGGGTTAAGTACTGAATGGTCAAAACATCATGTTTTTTTATCGACATAAATTTTGTCATAAATGTAACCAAATGATGTAGAAATTGTGTTTTTTCTTCAAATTTCCATCAAATTGTAATGTTTATAGTTCCATTATTGCCTCTCTATTTGAATAAAATAAAATAATAAGAAGAATCTGTTTCTTGTTTTGTTTTGTTTTGTTTTTGACAAATGAGTGTTCACTGCTAGCAAATGAATCATTATATTTATATATCTTATCTGTATATATTTTTGTTCATGTCTTCATCTCCTTATCATTTGTATATGTATAGACAAATAAGAAAGAAATAAGCTCCACATGTATATTTTTTTTTTTTTATCTTTATTCAATTCTTCAACATATATATACAACAGATATATTACATATTACACAAAAATATCACAAAGCAATGTTTTAAGTATAATCACATATATATAATCAGCACAATAATTAGAAATTAAATGTTATGACACCTTCGGTTTCTTGTACCAGAATATTATTTTTTAAAAAGTGTTTCTCAAAAACATTTCTCATACATTTTGCATCACACAAATATTCATACAGGTAAGTTATATAATGTTTTACAGTGTATTTAAATAGTCTAATAAGATCAACATTACTGTTTAAATTTTTAAGTAAATTCCTTCTTCTGAAGATACAATATCTCGCTACAGATATATTTGCAACATCGTAAATTAATTAAAAACACATTCTGTTGTAAACAAAATTATGATATAAACTTCAATTTAATCCTTGAAAGGAGGTCTAGATTGCTAAAATAATTTATAAATTTTAATTTTTTTATTTGTCCAAAATCATTTAAATTCATTTAATCAACATCCTTTTATGATTATTTGATTAAAATATTAATCATTTATAGTCTTTTTACGATTTACATTTTTAAAAGCAAAATAAGTGAAAACAGGATAAAACAAAGGGAAGTAACAAAAAAGTATTTCAATATTCCCAATACACATCGTTTTGATAACACAACGGCAGTTAGCCGGAGGTAAACATCGTTGATTACCAGTATGTTTGACACCCAAGCTGTCAAGTGAAGCCATATAATTATACATCTTCTTTGATGTTCAGGTAAAATTTAACACAGGTGTCAATTACACCCGTACAGTAGTAAGAAATGATCAAATATGGCGTCTGAAAAATTTCATACACGGGAGTTTTTTCTCCTAAACGGGAGGTTCACATGTATGTTACGAAGGGCATCTAATTCACATGACAAAGGAAAACCATGAATAAAGACAACACTTTATATATCCTTTTTATTTATATAAAAACAAAATCTTCTTGTCTGCAGGATTGCAAATTCGTAACTTCAAGGGCGAACTTGTAAACAGGGCGAGTTGTCCCGATACCAAATTCACGCATGCGTAATACAAATATCTACAGTTAAAACATCCGTTACAAGTAAACAAATAACGTTCATGTGGATGAGATGAAATCTAATAATTTACATAAATAAAAGGGTCATATTTACGATAGTGATTGTTTTACAATCATAATTTACAAATTAAATGATTCAGATGCCTAATCATGTGTAAAAATCGGTGTCAGGAATCTAAGTTGTTTTGAAATTGTAATACACGAAATGAATGCGGCATACGGAGACTCAATGCCAATGGTCAGCCCCTTAAGTCTTCAGAAGACTTGACGTCTTCTTCCACTAAAAACCTATTTCAACACGGAACTTAATCACTTTCTTTCAATCACATTTTGTGTATCAGTCAACAATTTGCTCTTAATTGATATATGACATTAATTTACTACATTTTGCTATTATTTACAAATATTTTGATTAAAGTTCACTATTATATGGCATATACTGTCTTTGTTTACATATGTTTATATTCTACGTTTTTTTTTTGGTTATAAACTTAAGGGAAAACGGTACTATTACATTTTCCCAGCATTAGGTTGGCCTTTTGTGTACCCAAGACAGGTAAAGGAAGTCAACTTAGGAGGGCTTTGATTGGATGTAAGGTAACAATATATTTTTTTATTATTTATCTATGAATAACTGCAGTGTGTAAATTTACAATATAAATTTTAAAACCTATTGAAACATTTTCTAGAGAATTATTTGAAAAGGCTTCCAAAATGTCATAAATTTGGTGCAAAATGACGGTGGGCATGGATAACATAAACAAGCTCCGTTGGAAATTGGTCATGAAACTATTTGGCTTCAATTTTTAAACTAGAGTAATAAAGTACTTACACCACACATAACTGTTTTATTCAGGTTTTTATTATAAAAACTGGTAAATTTAGAAAATGTTAGTATTGTCGCCTATGGCAGAATAAATAGTACCGCTTTCCCTTAAAATATACTTTGTCAGAAAAGTCGTTTTGTGAAAATCAAAATAATTGATTGATAGTTTCAGTAAATATTCCGCGACATGTACGATTCGTCAGGTCCGTTGGAAATTGCTCCATCAAGTACAAAGAAAAGACAAAAGTCGCTAAATTTTATGCAGTGCTTAATTATGCCTAAACATGGACTGAAAGTTTGATTCAATTTACCAGTATAGGGAAGTGGCCTTTTGTATCTGCAATGAATAAAAAATTGGATGAGGTGAACATCACGGTGTTTCATGCAATAGCTGCACATGTGAATTTGAAGAACTACAAGCATTGTATGGTTGGAAAACTGGATTATTAAAGTTATGTTTATAAAGTCGTTTTAGGATTTTTTTGGCTAATGATTAAGGTTTATGTATAAAAACAAACATGACTAAAGCCAAAACAGTATCGTTTGTATTAATGTCGAGTTAAGAAATAGAAAAATTGTCAAAATTGAAACCCTTCAAAACTTTCTCAGATTTGTACAGATGACCTTTGACCTCAATTTGAAAAAAATAATGTGACTATATCAAGTCCTGACGACAGGCATATTGTTATAGTACAAGGTTTCCTCTTTCAAATGATATATTATATAGGTGTGTGTTCGGTGGGGAGATTAAATTAAAAAAATCTGCCTTTAGTCCCCGCACTATAACAGGAGAGTTATAACAACATGCACACTTATATATAAATACAAAAGGTATGATAGCGAAAATACCGACCTCCAAGGAAAATTCAAAACGGAAAGTTTTTTATGTTTGTGCATCTTTTACAACAGTATTGACTGTGGATCGTCCATTGGTGTCCTTGCACAACTATATATCAGCTAGCAAATATGCTATTAAAAAAGATTGAGAGATTTTTAACATAGCATTACCTTTGAAAAGGTTTCGGACAACATTTTATCTTCAGCCTTTTTAAAGGGATCAGATGGAGTCAATTTGGGTTCAGGGTACATCTCATCAAGATAGTCATTACAAACACTGGACTCGTACACGACCTGGCCATCTTTCTCCAGGATAGGTACCAGTCCAGCCGGGTATCTTTCACGTAACCACTTTGGCTTATGCTTCAAGTTTATATTGACAAGTTCATGTCTGAAATGTAATAAGTATTTTAAAAACAATTTAAAAATAGAAATTATAACATATCTTTTTTCATGAATAATATACAGTGATATAGAACGAAAATTTGAACTGAAAGTTAAGTGTTTTTCTGTACTGACTTTTATTGAATCTTCTTCTCTGTAACTTCCCCATAACTTTTATATATAGTTAGAGATTAGCACTTTACATTGTTCAGAAACTTGTTCTAAATAATAAAAAGACCATAGTATTGATCTATAAATTAACAATGTACCTTTTATTACGTTTAATTGCAGGATTGCTGTCTTAATTATGTTTAGACCATACATCATTTAGTTATAGTTTCATTTACCTATTTTAAATGTCATAGGTCCTATTTCATGTATATCTAATTCAGAATTTAATTTGTCATTTGGATTTGACCTACAAAATAGTAATCTTTTTGTCATTTAACAGCAAACAGGGAATTAACTTTTAGTCAAATATCCTGTCGATCACTAAGTTTTGCTTTTTGGCATTGTGTAAGGTCATGTTTTTTGCAGACTGTTTATGACGTCTTTTCACTAAATCCGTTGGATTTGTAAATATTAAAGTCTGGTTGGACATAGTGTTTTTATAAGTTGAAATTGAGCTTTGAATAATCTTTCAGTTAATACTGTGACCAAGAAATCCAGTCTAAAACTAGGAGACTGATATGAGGATTCGGTCACAACTAAATGTTAAACCTAAATAACCATGCACCGTAAACTAGCAGTTATACACAGAAGATCAATTCCACTTAGTATATAATTTATTTCCAAGACTGGAACTTGTCACCAAGCCTGTGACTTCCAAACTTATATCTTTTACAATCATTTTACAATATATATATATATGAGAATTAAACAATTAGCTAAGATCAATTATTACATAATGTGTTGACAAATATAAACAAGTTATTATCCAGATAAAGAAAGATAAATAATTAAAACAACTCTTTTAGCAATGTCTCTAATTTAAGAAGGATAAAGGATTAAGCCCTTAGGCATTATTGTCACTTTGATTATAAAATGTCCATTTTCAATTAGATATATATGTTGTGTACAAGATACAGGGTTTTTGTACAAGTTATAAGTTTTTTGACACCTACCTTCTTGTAACAGGTGGTACAGGTTTAACTTATAAAATGTACCAGGGTAATGTTTTAAATTCAAATAAATATACGTCAACCTAACATTTAGTGCTATTCTCCTTGCCTTCAAACTAGATATGAGGATACCTGAATGGTTTAAATTCTAATTTTCTTTTTTTCCTTATACTATATTCATATCTATACAAAATCCTTGTGAGGTCTTATAATGTTTTTGTTTCAATGCTCAGTATAAGACTGTATCATGAAGTTGTGAAAAATTGACAGAAATATGCGGAGCAAAATACTGTGTGCTTGCATCATCCATTTTTGTTCAGCAGGTCATAAAACACTGATAACTTGTACAAAAGTTCTGTACAAATTATAATTTGTACAACATTACAACTTGTACACAACATATATATTAACTTATTGTCCAGGTACATGTAGAATATATGATATAAAACATAATTAATGATAAATTCTTTGAGTCTCAAACATTAGCATTAAAAACCTAAACACATTTGAAAGTCATTTTAACTCTGTCATAATACTCTGAATATCCTAAAATCGGTTTTATGTGTATTTTATCTATTTGTTATTTTCTGTGGTGGTTATTAACGATTAAGCCCTTTTCAACTGAATTTTTCTCTCTCCGTATATTGTGTTATACAATGTGGTTTTAGAAAGGATTATTCAACAACCGATAATTTATTTGTGATTCATACATTGTTCGAAATTTTAAAGTTAAAAAAAGAAAAAACTATTTTGTGCATTCGTCGATTTTGAAAAGGCTTTTGACACGATATGGCGAGATGCACTGTGGTACAAAATGCTTTTAAACAATATGAATGGATGTATGTATAATGCAATTGTAAATATGTATCAAGGTACAAAGTCATGTATTTCATATAACAATGCCTTATCTGATTTCTTCCCATGTAGTAACGGGGTTAGACAAGGCGAAAATTTATCGCCTTTTCTTTTTTCTTTATTTTTAAATGATCTTGACTCTTTTTTGCAAAACTGTAACCTAGAGGGCCTAAAATCAGTGTCAAAAGAGCTTGAGGAAAAACTTTGACATTTTTTAAAACTTTTTATCATTCTGTACGCTGATGATACTGTTTTGATGGCCGATCAGAAACTGAACTCCAAAAACTTTTAGATTGTTTCAAAGATTACACAGATGTATGGAAGCTAAAAGTTAATGTTGATAAAACAAAGGTCGTGGTTTTTTCAAGGAGACGACCATCATGTAATTTTCAATTTTTATTTAATGGCAAAAAACTGGATATTGTTGATGAATTTAACTACTTAGGAATAGTTCTAACAAGAACAGGCAATTTTAATAAAACAAAACAGTTTAATGTAGAAAAAGCTACCAAGGGTCTTTACGAAGTGTTAAGACTAGGTCGTCTACATAATCTTTCTATATATAGCCAGCTGGATTTATTTGAATGAATGAATGAATTCTTTATTTACAAAGCAGTAGTTACATGCTATAGCAACACAAACATATTTACATTGTGACACACAATAAACAACAGAGAACAATATAATAAGATATAACAATAGAAAAATTATCAACTTAGTAGATAAAATGGTAAAGCCAATACTACTGTACGGTTGTGAAGTATGGGGTATTGGCAATAACGACATGATTGAAAGGGTACATCTCAAATTTTGTAAATTGTTATTAAGTCTGAAAACATCTACACCCTCTTATATGATTAATGGGGAGCTTGGGAGATATCCTATAGACTTGGACATAAAAACTAGATTGATTTCATTTTGGGGGAAATAAAACTCTGGTAAAGAGACAAAACTATCATATATTTTATATAAATTGTGTTATCACATGTCTATTAATGGCAATGTGAATTTTTCATGTTTCAGAATAAAGACTATTCTGAACGAATGTGGTATCCCAAATGTATGGGAAACGCAATCTTTTATAAATTGCAAGTGGTTACCTTAGTTTCATTCATCAAACTTAGACTTAAAGATCAGTATGTACAAGTCTGGCATTCTTTACTTGAAAACTCGCCAAAAGCACTAAATTATAAACTTTTTAAAGATTTTTTTGGAAAAGAAGATTATTTTGAAATTCTTGGGAACAAATTGTCTATTGATTTGTTTAGATTTAGGACCACAAACCACAAGCTCCCTATTGAACAGGGTAGATGGAACAATATAGTTAGAAACAATAGAATTTGTCTTCTATGTAACAAAAATGATATTGGTGATGAACTGCATTATATATTAGAATGTAAATACTTTGAAGAAAACAGGAAGCATTGTCTGTCACATTACTATTTAAAAAATGCAAATATTGTCAAATACAAACAAATTATGTCTTCAAAAAACAAATCTGTATTGATTAAATTATGTAAATTCATAAAGATTATTAACACAGGTGTATGTGCTCCTGGCTAAAATGGACTTCATATATTGTCTTAGCAACTATTTTGTTTGTTCTGTCTTGTTGTAAATATTGTACATAATTGCATGTCTTCTCTATACCTATGTATATGGTCTATTGAGAATAAAGATATATATAAAATAAACTGTTTCTGGTGATGGCCTATGGAAAGGGTTGAGTGCTCACAATATATGAAACCTAGCCAGATTTGTGTGTGTCCGTTCCAAGCCAGGAGTCAGTCTGGTTGCTATTGGTGGGTGTCTGATGTAAATGTGTTTACGTTTATTGTTGCAGGATGAATCGGGACGTTTGTTATCCTTACAAATTTTGCTATTTCAACACCTTTTACAGCTTACTATATCATATTTCATTAAGTTATATTATTACACAAACAAAATGTAACAAGAAATTAACATAAGCATTGAATAATAGCACATAACTTTTGGTGGCCGAATGCGGCCATGAAAGAAAGGAGTAATATGTTATTCCCTCAAGATACTATGTCGTCCCTCAAGATGTCATGTCGTTACCAAAAGATAGTTATCTCATTCCGTCAAGATACTTTGTCGTTACCTCAATATGTTATGTTTTTCCTCAAGATAGTTATCTCGTTCCCCATGATACTATGTCAATCCCTTAAGATATTATGTCGTTCCAACAATATATTTATCTCGTTCCAACAATATATTTATCTCGTTCCAACAAGATACTAGGTTGTTCCCTCAACATAGCTATAAAATCTTATTGATATATTATTAATTAATATATTTTTATTGATACAGCCCGTAACAGAGAAGTGATCGAATTGATGCTTCTTTACCGTCAAAATTAGCTACGTTATCGACAACGCACCCAACTACGCGTGCAGTAAAAATTCGGATTTGAATTTAATTTACCGAAACATTTCCGTACATTAAATCTTAGGACGGTCAGAACATTTTAAGGACGCAACAGATCGAAGTACAATTTTAAGTAGTACATAGATGTGCAATAATTCAGCTTCCTGTACATGTTCATGAAGTTCTAAATTTTGAATGTTGATTTCTTTAAAAAACACAATTTTTTTTGCAATAAAAATTCTCAAAATGTCCGTTTACAATGAAAAAGATTGACCATGAAAAATCACATATCTAAGAAAAGTAGTCGTTTAATTGATTATAAGAAAGTTTCAGTATATCATGTCAAATTTCTTTAATATGAGAGTTTTCCTTTAGTTACAAATGCATGTAGCTCCATGTCTGATGGTGAAATAAAAATGAATGTCACAGAAAGGGGTGAATTAGTTTCCATAAATCACAGATGAATCGGGCCAAGCTTAGTAACTTACAGTAAACAGACTACTGTAACATTGACGCACTCGTCGAACTGTTTAAAAGATTTGTGTCTATGACCAAAAATTTATATACAACTTCATTTATAAATTAATCTGAATTTCATAGCGAGTCGTCACAATAATGAAAGTTATAAAAAAAAATCTATAACCAGTAGATCTATACTTCTATAAAGAAAGTATTCTTGTACAAAAGGGTATTTATTATAAAATGGTCCTAACTATAGAATAGATAGCTTACCACAGAAATCTTAAACGGAAGTTTCGACAATTTTAAACAGAAGAGATTTGAAAATAAATTTAACTTTAAATAAACACTGAAATAATTTTAATACCTCGAAGGTGTAAAGAATAAACCAACAATCTCAATCTTTAAAAGTGTCTTCATTGCACTAACCGAAGAGTTCATGTTTACAGTAGAAACAGTGGATGTGACTCCAATAAATTCATTATCATTGTAGTCATGAATACTTATCGCTTATATTAAATTGATAAAGATTTTATCGAGGTCGCACCAACTGTTTCTACAGCTAAGATCAGTTACATGTATCATGATCTCGTCGATTCGCACGACGAAGCCATTGTTTATGACAGAACACACATTCTGGATTATGTATTTTTGTTTCCGCCAGTTCGAAAGTATTTCATAATATGTGTCATGAACAAAGACATATGTTCGATTGAATAATGATTTCCTCGTAACAAATGATAGAAATTTCGGAGATCCCGTATTTGATCCTTTACCGTTAAAATGAAAATGCCAATGACAGAGGTTGATTATAAAAAATGTTTTACTGTGTTAAAAAAACTTCCGACTTAAACAATGAAAACTTACACGTTGGACATGAAATATTTTGTCGATGAAGAAAATTAAATTATGTCACTTCTGAAATAAGTTTGTCGATAACGTAACTTATTCTGACGGTAAAGAAACGCGAATTCGATCACTACTCTGTAACGGGCTGTATGTTGTGGGAACGACATAATATCTTGAGAAAACGACAAAGTATCTTGAGGGAACGAGATGACTATCTTCACATACTTGAGGGAGCAACATAACATCTTGAGGGAACGACATAGCATCTTGAGGAAACGAAATAACTATCTTGTGGTAACAACATATCATCTTGAGGGTACGAGATAACTATTGTGTGCTTAGTTTCTTTTTCTATTCTGACATCGGACTCGGACTCAATTTTAAAGCTAAAACTAAAAAGAATGAATATAATAGTGAAATAAGTTGAATATTGTATTCTTTCATAACTTGGTACTTACGGTATTTGTTTGTATTGTAAAACTAGTCGAGTTCTCTGTGCATATGGACAAAATCTCATGCTGTATATTCTCATCACACCAGGAGTAAGAGGTGGACATTTTGTGCCTGGAATAAGAATACCATAGATCATTATAAATCGCTAAATAGTAATTAGCATTACTACTGAATTAGCATTAATTACTACAGAATTAGCATTACTACAGTACGTAGCAGCATACTATGTTTCAGCACATGAAAAATATAGAATAGATCACAATAATCAGAGAAAGAGTAGAGGTCTTCTCAGAATGTATGAAACATGAAAAAAAGCTACATTTTTAGTACATTTACTTAGAACATATCAAAAACAAAATTAGATTCACCAGTGATATGTCTGACTTCAGGTATGGCTACAGAAACCACGTGACAGAAACATAGTTCATGTCACAGGCACTTGTTTCTATCCATGGGAAGACCCACTATCAACATAAATATACGTTGACATGTGGATAGAAACAAGTGCCTGTGTTTGTAAACAGGTAAATGACCGCAAAACGATTTATGAAAGTTATAAAAGCTATATAAAGGCTTACAGCTAAAACGGTTGCAAGGTGAAATGTGCAGTAAAAAAATCGACAGGATCACCCACTACAGTACTCAGTGACTACATGTATAACTTCCTCTATTATGCTGGGACATTTGTAAATCTTACCTTTTCCTAACGAAAATGGAGATAGATCCTTTTCTAGTGGTGACGATGAACTTCTTCGGCTAGTCATCATTTGAAGTAAAAGTTTGTGTGGTCGTACCAATGTCCTAGAGTAAAATTTTGAGGGAAACATTTGTCAGAAGAAGTGTTGACATATATCACGAGGGCATTATGTAGAACGTTATAGAGTTTAAAATATAGGACGTTCGTATGTTGATTATGTCCCTTTGTTCGATATCACAAATTACGGTTATAAAATTTATAGACCCTTTATACAGTAAAACTTCAATAATTTGTTAAACAAACAGATAGTTTCACCAAATTTAACGAGTCTAATAGCAGAATTAGACACAAAGATAATACACATGAGCTATTTAGTTTGTTTCCTTTGGGAGATTAAATCTATCCACGCTAAAAATCATAAGAAATGAGGGCCCTCATGGGGTTTTTGATTATGTGATTACTTGGCCGTTTTTTTAATGATTATTTGATTATTAAGCCAAATATTTCATCAGGGGCGGATCCAGGATTTCAGATTAGGGGGGGGGGGGGGGGGCGCAATGTTAAAATTTCGCCGAGCGGAGGTATAATTATCGAAATTATTGGAATATTCTTGTAAAGAGGGTGCAATGTAGATATCTTGTTTGGCAAGCAAAACGTGGCGAATATTTTGTGTTAAAATAAGCGAGAAATTAAAGTTTCAAGCTAAAACCGCATAAATCCACCCCTGTCAATCTACAATCACCATAATTAACAAGAAATGTGCGAGTTTCAATTCATTGACTCAACAATAGCTCAACTGACCAATATTAGATTTAAAAAAAAACGGTCTACTTTTGCCAGCGATTTTTCATTGTCTTTTCACAATTTTTTATTAGTATTATTTTTTGTTGTTTTCGGAGGTCGTGCCAAACTTTTTATGTACATTTTTTTTTACAGCAAACCACTAAATTCAAAATGAGATCTTTATTTTCATGGGATCCTATATGTAATACGGAAATACGAGTTGGAGCCTTGATCGTTTATGCATGCTTCGGCAAACTTTACAGGTTGCAATTAAGTGAGAAACATATATTGATACAGTTATATTAAATATTGATACAAATTAATAAAAACTAACCTTTCGCTTGAACCAGTATTTCTATCTTTCATTAAGAAAGAATTTAACCAGTTACCTTGACTGTTTTCTTCGCTGTGCAATGATGAAATACCCAACCCAACCGCGGGTAGGGCACTTTCACCTACTTCGTTGGAAAGTGAGTTAGTGATGTTTTGGAGTTTCGATTATCAAAGAAATTGTTTATAATTTATAAATTGTTTTACTTTAACTGCCAATTAAAGCCTATGATGTGTCATCAAACGCAGTACCGCGTTTGACACCTTTCTTTGAAGTATACCATATTTATGATAGAACTTATAGATAAACCGTAGGTCAGTATATTAGTAATCACATTGGTTCTGTTAAACTTACTGTTTTATATACTTCTTTGAATGATAAAACAGATTGCAATGCGAAGACATTATGTTTCGTCGTCTGTTCAGATACTTTATTGAGCTGGGGACAACCCATGCTTTGCAAATTTTAGGGGGGGGGGGCGCACGCCCGCCACGCCCCCGCCTAAATCCGCCCCTGTTCATGATTATTTGATTACCTAGGACTGTATTTTTAGTTTATGATTATTTGATTACTAAAGATAAGCAAATATTTAATGATTATGTGATTATATTGGCAAAAAAATGGTGATTATGTGATTACTAGGACCCCCCCATGAGGGGCCTCAGAAATTACCATAAGGCCATGAAGACTATCAAAATCTGTAAGTGAAAGATGTACTATATATTTATCATAAATTCTTTTAAAGACAAAAACAAGTTGATATATACACCTATATTTGACTATTACAAACACAACATTTAAAGTCCGTGTAACCTACGGAAGCCCTGGAGTGCCATGCAAAAAAAAAATTTCAACTTGTGCGCACAAGTTACCAACTTGCGCGCACAAGTTACTAACTTGCGCGCACAAGTTACTAACTTGCGCGCACAAGTTACTATCTTGTGCGCACAAGTTACACAACTTGTGCGCACGAGTTACACAACTTGTGCGCACGAGTTATTAATTTGTGCGCACGAGTTGTACAACTTGTGCGCACAAGTTGCACGTATTCTTATAGACATGCGCTGTTTGGCTAAAGAGACTACTTTATGGAACGCCGTAGCTGCCGAATACAAACATATGTTTATATACATGAATGCACATACTTTTCAATGTCTGCACATGTTTTTTTCTATTTATACACATACTTTGCATATATATGAACATAGTTTACTTTATATGCACTTATTTTATATATATATATGCACATACTTTTCCTACATATGCACATCGTTTACCTTATATGCACATACTTTTCTATATATGCACATTTTTTATATATCTATTTGCACATATTTAACCTCATATGCATATACTTTTTTCTTATTCTACATATGAATGTACAAATGTAGTTCTGCATGTGAATACTTTTCTCAGTATATATGAACATAGTTTTTCAACGTGAGAATTACAATTCATATTAATGTTATCTGGGTTTTTTTTCAAACTGAACTAAGCCTAAGGAATGTTTATTAAGAATTTCATAATGTTGCATGTTGTTCAATTAAGCAACTGTTGGAATCATTTTTATATGAATTCAATATTATTTTGGTATGTATGATGGTATGGCGCTGTTGTCTTCATCTATAGTCACTTGGTTTTTATGTCAAAACGTTGAAGGAGTCGATTTGTTTTTATCGGACCACAGATGAATTGTCACGTTGTAATTGGTTAAACGCCGTCACGTGGTGACCCCATATGAGACCGTATGGGGTTAGTAAGTTTCATATGGGGTTCATGACGCGTTAATGGCGACGTAATCTATTAAAGTTGTAGTGTTTCATTGTTTATTTTTCAACAAAACGCCGTAGAAAAAGTCCAGCGTCCGATAAATTCGTTATACGGTTAACTACTGACCCCCTACAAATCCAAAGAGGGTGAATACAATTCATGGATTTTACTAACCCTCTATGGACCCGTAGGGGGTCAGTAGCGAACCATATAACCTATGGTATTAAATTTTAACACATGGATTATTACCACTAACGGGTCAAAAGTTGAAAAATACATTCTTATAAAACTTAATTTAAATTGCCATTTTCCTTACCAAGTTTAATGTGTTTTCAAAGTATTCAGTATAGTCTAAGATCTCAAAATGTGAATTGTTTTCTATTATTATGGTGTTATAGAAAGGACCAAAGACGGGGAATTTTTTTTATGCCCTGCCGATAGGCGTATGGGGCATTATACATGTATTACCCTTAATCGTCCGTTTTACCGTCTGTCTTTCCATCTTTCCATTTTATTTTGCAGCACTCTAATTCAACTTTGCCTCTACTTAATTTGATAAAGCTCATACACAAAGGTAAAAAAAAATATAAAACGCAAAAGTCACCTGCTGTACCACAGTTCTGCTCCTTTATAACTAGCAAAATTTCATTTCTTTTTTGTTTGTTTTTGCACTCTCACCTTAATCCCCAAATGCTGAAAATGTAGACGCAAAACAAGAAATGCAGAGTAAATCAGACAAATCATAATTTAGAACTGCAGCACGTCATATCATTTGATATTCACACCTTTTTAAAAGCTTTTCAATACGTTTACTATACATTTTATTTTTTCGGCGTCGGCGTTGGCTTCGCAATGTATTAGTTTGTGATTAGGTCTAGTTTATGTTGAACCACAAGTGGTGGTTCAATGATATGTTTTATGCAGTTGTATAAGTATTAGAACATCTCATTTCCATAGATAATATTTGGCCCTGTCCCCTTAGTAATTGTCTATTGACTTTGAAAATTTATTGGCATTTGCAAGTCATATTTTTATTTTGGTTTCAACATTTGCATTGTCAAAATTACAAAAAGTCGTTACATAACCATTTCAGTTTATTTTTTTTAATATTTTAAGGAAGTTATATATATACAGGTCCCTCGTGGGAAAATCGTTGACTACTATTCAGACGTTTTATATATATATAATATAATTATTTTCTGTTACTGTATCTTACATTAATTTGTAGGATCCTTTACTATAGATAATTTAGCTGATCTGTAACAATAACATCGTCATGCCTTATATATCATGTACTGTAGTACGCCGCTAGATTAAAACTGACGTGGAAAGGTAACACATGGCCAGCGAAAGCTCTATTATTGTAGAGCCCAGGTGGTTGTGTGGTCTAGCGGGACGGCTGCAGTGCAGGCGATTTGGTGTCACGATATCACAGTAGCATGGGTTCGAATCTCGGCTAGGGAAAACCCAAAAATTTGCGAAAGCAAATTTACAGATCTACCATTGTTGGGTTGATGTTTAGACGAGTTGTATATATATATATATATATTTGAGCCACTGCATTATTACATACAACATATGACAGACGGAAATTTCCAAACATAAGGCTATTACAAACAAAGTATGAAGCATCCAGGTATTCTATCTTAATACCGAATACAAAGCTCTATAGAAATAGTTTTCGCCATCGCTGGACAGTAATACCTTTGTCTCACTCTATGAAATTTTACATTCATTGTTTATAGTTTATTCCCACACCGACAAAGTGCATTCAGCTCTTACTAATGTTTTTACTAATAAAACATAAAACCTGTAAAAAAAATAAGTTTGAAATTACGAATGCCCCCGCTTAAAATTTTCAATTTTCCAAGTTATAAAGGGGCATAATTGTCCAAAAAAGTACTGCCCAAAATTCTAACTCGGCCTAACTTTGTGTGATTATTAACATTGTGTGTGAATTTCAATAATTTTTGATAAGGCAAATTAACGACAGAGTGCGGAAACCAAACTAAATAAAATTGAGAATGGAAATGGGGAATGTGTCAAAGAGACAACAACCCGATCGTAGAAAAAAACTACAGCAGAAGGTCACCAACAGGTCTTTAATGTAGCGAGAAATTTCGTTCTTCAGCTGGCCACTAAACAAATATATTCTAGTTCAGTGATAAAGAACGCCATACTAATTTCCAAATTGTACAAAAGAAACTAAAATTAAAATAATACAAGACTAACAAAGGCCAGAGGCTCCTGACTTGGGACAGGCGCAAAAATGCGGCGGGGTTAAACATGTTTGTGAGATCTCAACCCTCCCCCTATACCTCTAGCCAATGTAGAAAAGTAAACGCATAACAATACGCACATTAAAATTCAGTTCAAGAGAAGTCCGCGTCTGATATCAGAAGATGTAACCAAAGAAAATAAACAAAATGACAATAATACATAAATAACAACAGACTACTAGCAGTTAACTGACATGCCAGCTCCAGGCTTCAATAAAACTGACAGAAAGATTATGATTTCATCATATGAACATCAGGCACAATCCTTCCCGTTAAGGGTTTAGTATCATACCATCATAACATATATGAGAAGAACATAACCCGTGTCATGCCAACAACTTGTTTTTGAATAAATGTGTTTAGTTCCGAAGCAAAGACCCTATAAGTCAATCAATATTAATGCCAAAATATGCAATCTTTAATGACCTGACAACAGTATCGTAGCTATATCCCTTCTTAATAAGTCTATTCAAAAGTTTTGTTAGTTTCTGAGGTGAATATTGACACCTTTGTGCTTTATAAAGAATATTTCCATAACAAATTGGATGTGAAATACCTAAACGTATAAGAAGTCTGCATGTTGAGCTATATTTACGAATGATGTCCTTATACCGATGATAAAATTTAGTTAATGTTTTGACTAGTTTGTGATATCGAAAACCCTGGTGTAATAATTTTTCAGTAATACATAAATTTCTCTCGTTAAAATCTAAAACATTGTTACATACACGAGCGAATCGTACAAGTTGAGATATATAAACACCGTAAGATGGTGACAAGGGAACGTCACCATCTAAAAATGGATAATTAACGATAGGAAATGAAAAATCATCTCTTTTATCATAAATTGTAGTATTTAGCTTTCCGTTAGTGATATAGATATCAAGATCGAGGAAAGGGCAGTGGTCATTGTTAGTATTAGCTTTATTTAAAGTAAGTTCAACAGGATAACTTCTTTAATATACATACTGAAGTCGTCATTATTGAGAGCCAAAATATCATCCAAAAATCTAAAAGTGTTATTAAATTTATGTATCAGATGTTGTTTCGATGGGTTTTTGGTTATTTTTGTCATAAATTGTAACTCATAGCAATACAAAAACAGGTCCGCAATAAGTGGTGCACAGTAAGTCCCCATTGGAATTCCGATATCCTGACGATATACGGAATCCCCAAAGCGAACAAAAATGTTATCTAGTAAAAATTCAAGGGCATATATAGTATCAAAGCATGTCCAATTGACATAGTTTTTTTGTTTATTGCTACTAAAAACTGACCTAAAAGAGTTTGAACATATATATTCACATTATGACTTTTTAAATGCCCATTTAATTAGGTGTGTGAATTTTTTCTTAATGAGAATGTGAGGCAATGTGGTATACAGGGTAGAAAAATCAAAACTTTGAACAGATTCAAAATCACCAATATAAGCATGCAATTTATCAACTACTTCCAACGAGTTCTTGACACTCCAAAAGTAATTAATTCCACTATTTTCGAAAGCCTTATTTGAATAATTTATTATCAGGTTTTTAATTGTACCAAGTGTGCTGGTAAGAAGAATAGACAATTTAGTTGTGTAACAATGGCTTGAAGACGAAACAAATCTATATTTGCCAGGTGTTTTGTGTAGCTTCGGAAGCCAATACATAGTTGGAACGTTCATTGTATTTGGCTCTGCTTGTAAAGCGGTAGCTGAAATGCAATAATATAACTTGTGACCCGTTATCACTATATTGTTGGGACAAAAACCACTGAATTCAACACGCCATTAGTGATAATAATCCAGGGGCGTAGCTAGGTATTCATTCAACTGTAGGCACAAATCGGCAGGGGGTCTGGTGGCCGCCCAAGGCCCCCATCAGGTCCAGGGCTAAGCCCTGGTAGGGGGTTCAGGGGGCGCCCCCTGACGGAAAACGAAATTCAGCGTTTTGGCTGCAAAATTTTATGCACAAAAATATCAAATTTTCTGGTTATTTAATCATGATAATTATAATATACATGATGAAAAGTTCGAAGGATTATGAATAATTTACCATAACATCTGAATGGTGAATTAAATAACGCAGTACAATTGGAAAATCAAATCGTTAATTTTTTTTATTTACAATATGTACTGCTCAGCATAGATCCGCGTATCCCTTTAATTAAGCAGTACACCCTGTTTAGTATTTTCAAATCTATTCCGTTATGATCGATACATATACACGTTTAACTTAATTGATAGTACATATTGACGATCCTTCATTTAATAAAATAGGCACGTGCACGTAAACACTGATATTACTATATAATTACACTATCCTTTTGGCTAGAAAGACATCAACCATGAATCTTTTTATTCTTAAACCTTCACCCTAGCCACACAAACATATACACACATAGTCGATGCCTAATGCCTAATGCAAAAGTTCTGTTCTGTTCATACTAACGTATTTCTTTATATCCCGCTCTACTGTAAAATCCCTACCTGCTTAGGAATTTGAATAATTGTGGTCATTACACGTAGATCTGAGAGTACTCAAAACTACTGGAAGCTATTTGATAGATTGATTTTTAAACATCCAGTGTAAAATATTTATGCAAGTTTATAACAAAAAAAAATAATTGATTATTTACAATAAACACAACAGGGAGCTTAGTCCTGTAATAGGTGTTGTACAGGACGAAGGTCTGGAAATTTGAAAATGCCATGCATTGGAAAATGAAGGATTATTGCCGATAGGAGCAGAAACTTTGCCTTTCAGTAGACCAACTACGAACTCCTCAAAGAGTGTCATTCTCTCTACAACTAGGCATAAGATTAAATGTCCCCATTCTAACCATGCCAAGAAATTGCCTCCGTTGAAATCCTGCAAAAACCCCATAGAGCAAATTACATGAATGATTAATATTGACCATTTGGTATATGGCTGTGTTCTAAGCGACACGTACATGAAGGTCATAAATTAATTTCTTCAATGAAATCAAATCTTTAGCTACTAATGACTGCCGTAGGGGGTCGACCGGAATTTTTAGAGAGGATTTCTTGGCATAGAGTAACAGATAGAAAACTCAGGGTTAGAATTCATAGAGCAGAAAAGGGGCAGTGGCAAATATTTCATGTATATTTTGAACACGGAGAGAATTTACCTGCACCTTAATTTTGCCAAAAAAAAACTTTCTTTTTCTTATTTGTGCCTTCCGACTTTATGTTTTGAATAGTAGTTTCACTTTCTTTATTCGGTAGTTATTCAAATGTAAGCTCCACAAGGTAAAAATCACGTGATGCAGGAATATGATATCTTGGAGTTAGACTATTTCTTTCTTTTCGGGCGGAGACTCCAAGCAAACGACATGCATGTGTATAACGGCACTGTAGATTTTCGTATTAAATAAAGAAAGTTGCCGGTCCGGTACATGAATAGATTGGTTAGAAAGCAAGGTTTTAATTTTAATTAGATTCGAAAGCTTAATTCGAGGGTTGAAAATAGAGAGCACAAATAAAAGGGGGGGGGGGGGTCCACAGGGAATATTTGTATCTTATGAACTCTATATTCGAAAGGGTTAACAAATATAGGACAAATTGTGATTGGTCTTTCTTCTTTCTCCCGAGACGTGACTACGTATTTATACATCCTGCACAGCCAAACGGAAGACCAACATTGACCAGTCGGGTTAAGACAAAGTGGAAAGCTAGTTGAAAACAAACAACAACTAATTAAAAAACTCATGTGTCTAAGTTGAGGTTCATTCAAGTTGTTGTTGATAGAATTGAAATGGTCTGAACCAAAGTTCTAGTTTATAGTTTCTATATAAGGTACACACATAAAAAACATTCAATTCTATCCAATATTCCATTCACTAAGGACGAGAGACTAGTGTACACATGACATTCGATAATTCGAGTTGTGACAACTTCACTGGAGTTCATCTACATATAACGTTGTTTATTATTTTTTTTAACAAAAAAAAAATATTTGTGAAAAAATTATGTGTAGGCACGTGCCTAAAGTGCCTAACGGCAGCTACGCCCCTGTAATCCTTGTGTTAAAATGTAATACAAACGACTCATACAAAATACAAAGTTATGGCATTAAAACAAGTGACTATAGATGAAGACAACAGCGCCATACCATCATACATGCCAAAATAGTATTGCATTCATATGAAAATGATTTCAAAAGTTGCTTAATTGAACAACATACATCATTAAGAAATTCTTAATTCACATTCTTTTTATGATACTGGAACCCTTTGGCTTAGTTCAGTTTGAAAAAACAACAGAAAAGCATAATATGAATTGTAATTCTCACGTTGAAAAACTATGTCCATATATACTGAGTAAAGTATTCACATGCAGAACTACATTTGTACATTCCTATGTAGAATAAGTCTGTGCATATATAGAAAAAAAAGTATATGCATATGAGGTTAACTATGTTCAAATAGATATATAGAAAAGTATGTGCATATAAGGTAAACGATGTGCATATGTAGGAAAAGTATGTGCATATATATATAAAAAATAAGTGCATATAAAGTAAACTATGTTCATATATATGCAAAGTATGTGTATACATAGAAAAAACATGTGCAGACATTGAAAAGTATGTGCATTCATGTATATAAACGTTTGTATTCGGCAGCTACGGCGTTCCATAAATAGTCTCTCTAGCAAAACAGCGCATGTCTATAAGAATACGTGCAACTTGTGCGCACAAGTTGTACAACTCGTGCGCACAAGTTTATAACTCGTGCGCACAAGTTGTGTAACTTGTGCGCACAAGATAGTAACTTGTGCGCGCAAGTTAGTAACTTGCGCGCGCAAGTTGGTAACTTGTGCGCACAAGTTGAAATTTTTTTTTTGCATGGCACTCCAGGGCTTCCGTATGTAACACTTATCAATTCAAATTTAAATTTTTGTTTTTTTGTTTTATTTTATCAAAGTTTTAAAATGTTTACCATATTTAAAAAAATGTAAAAACAAGTTTGTTTTTTTCAATTTTGAAAATTTCACCAAAGAATTAAAATTTAAAAATTATAAACTCCGTTGTATACTAAACTGAACGAACAGTTTTAATCATTTAGCTTTTTGAAAGTAAAATTGTATTTAAGGGGAAAGGATTAAAGAGGGGTACCTGTTACAAATGCGAAACGGAATACGACGGAACGGAATTGACTTATTCACTGTTAATTAAAGAAAGTCTTAGTAAGCATTCAAATACCGGCCTTCTTAAAAGCCTCGGTCACACCTTAACGGATAGCTCGAACGGACGCTTAACGGATAACTTTTTTTTTCAATCCGTTCATGTCCGTTAGACGTCCGTTCTTATCCGTTAAACGTCCGTCCATATCCGTTGCATGTTCGTTCAGTGTACGTTTTATCCTTCGACGTCTGTTCTGTCCGGTGGAAAATTTTAAGCATGTTCAAAACTTTGAACGGACGTCCAACGGATGAAATGTCCGTTGAACGTCCGGTAGGCGTCCGTTTTGTACGGTACTCGTCCGTTTCGTATCCGTTTTATATCCGTTTCGTGTCCGTTGTACATCCGTTAGAGGTCTGGCAGATAAATTCACCAACGGACTTCTACAGGACGTTTGACGGATAAAACGGATGTTGAACGAATGAGAAACGGACTTCTACCGGACGTATAACGGATAAAACGGATGATGAACGGATCTGAAACGGATGAATGCCAATTGAAAATTTCGCGTCAGAAATGCCAATTATTGGTGTGTCAGATTTCTTAAGGTTCATGAATTCTTATATTAGGACCCATAATCGATCTTAGAGTAAGGGCACGTCTTCACAATCAAGCAGCTCTTATTCAGGCCAGACACTGCCTTGTGGTGGCATTTTGAAGAACAAACCAAAACCAGTTACACAGAAACATTTTGAATATTTTTTCGATTTACATGTATTATTATTGTCGACTTCCGTATAAAAATTATCTTGTTCATTCGTTTTATCCGTTACGCCTCCGTTAGGTGTCCTTTTTATGCGATAATCGTCCGTTGGATGTACGTTTGACATCCGTTCTGTCCGGTACGTTTCCGTTTCTCGTACGTTGCATATCCGGTGTGTGTCCGTTATGCATTCGTTGCACGTCCGTTTTATTCGGTCAGTACATCAATGGACTCCCAACGGATAACAATTTTGTCAACGGACAACTTTTATTTTCATCCGTTAGTCGTCCGTTCGTGCTATCCGGTAAGGTGTGACAGAGGCTTTTACGTTAGGGGTTCCAACCCATAAAGAGCTATACTAAACTATTCTTAACCCAAACCTTACCCTAACCCATACCTAATCTAACACTAGCCCTAACCCTAAAACATAACCCTTACCTAAAACATCCCCTAACCTAACCGTAACCATGAATGAAACTTTACTTTAAAATATAGGGACCCTTAAAGTAAAAGAAGGCCCAAATACCTAATAACTGGATCTTTATCATTGCCTGCATGGTTTCACTGATTGAACTAATTCGCATTTGATATTACAAGTTGAAGTCAAATGTCGTTCTCATGGGCGGATTCAGTAATTTTTAAAAGAAAGGGGATTCCAACCCAGGATAATAGGGGGAGTTCAAACCATATATCACCATTCAAAAGCAAAGAGGATTCCAACCAAGCCAGTCAAAAGGGGGAGTTACTATTAAAAACCATTGATCCTCTAAATTAAATCCGCCATTGATTATTTTCCCCTGTGTAAAGTTTGTCAGACTTTTATCAGCTTGACAAGGCCTTTACCGTAGTATATATCGTTGTATTTCTTAAAAAAAGATTATGATTTGGAGGCGTTCAGATATAAATTAATGATGTCATATACATGTTTCGCGAGTCCCAGATTGGACTTTTGTATACGCTCTTTGACCTTTCTACGTATATTATTGGTCATCTCAACTCACGATTGTTTTTCTTACTTTCGCCGTACCGGCTCAAGTGACAAAGTAAATCCCGTTGAGATGACCAACGATGACCTATAAGTATACAAACGGCCAAAACTATGACACAAACACGGCCAAATTATGTCAATCCATGAATCTAAACTCTAAAGTCAAAAAAAGCTGGACACCCCTTCTCATTCCCAATACTTTGAAGGCTCTCCTCACCCACTCACCTCCATGTCCCTTCTAATTAATGTTAACAAATGTATCATACATTGCTTACATGCTCGCCAGCTAAGCCCCCCCCCCCTCCACGCGAAAAAAAAAAAAAAAAAAACCCACTTCGGTTACCATATTTTTTCACTGTCGTACGATTTATTGAATGGTCATATAGATGCGTTTAAATAGAATTATGATCAATTAAGCTATTTATAGGCATTGTCGTATAATAACAACATTTCGTTGATTTTTTGTATATGGGTCATTTTCAAAAAATGTCGAATTTTGAAATTGAAAATATTATTAAAAGTTACTTATTCAAACAACCCTCTACATAAGCAAATCAAAACAAACAGTACTTTAAGAACAACATATTAAAAGATGCAATCTTAATGATGTCATACAAAAATATGTTGAAACATTTTTTGATTGGTGGTACATTATTTTGTCTATCCTGTTACCATTTTCAAAAGAAATTTTGGGTTATTAAGAAAAGGTTTAGATAAAATGTTAAGCTTGTTTTACGTAGACAATTAGATGGTTTTCAAGAGAATAAACTTCTATATCTATTCATTCTGTAATATAATAGATTATTTGCCAATTTAACAGGTTGTACTGAAAAATGCCTCTAAAAATTGGTTTTCAAAGGTTGTAAAAATTACCACCAGTAATGCAAGTCTAAGATAGCAATATATATTGTTCGGCATTTTTTCACCCTTTCAAATAAACCCAACATCAAGTAAATCCCTCATAAGTTAGTTTACTTTTCTCTATATTTCATTGGTAACAGGAACGTACGTTTCTGATATATTACTATATAAAAGTCTATCCTGTTACCTTTTTGTCTATCCTGTTACCGATATCAGTATTGCACCTGCGAATGCTTAATTGGGAAGATTAAAACGTTATAACCTTAAGATGACTTCAAACAACGAAATATTTCATTCGTTTTGCATCTATATGTTAAGATAAAAAAATTAACGACGTTTTTGTCTACAATTGTCTATCCTGTTACTGTAACCATAGCAACCATAGTAACAGGATAGACATAACAGGATAGACAAATTTCTTCGTTTTTGATTGCTGTTGTGAAATAACTACTCCCTTTGGTGAAGTGATTATGTTTTTCTATTGTGAATTTGATTTCCAACACGTTATTGCACTTTTTACAAGTATACTGTTGGTGTATTTAATCAAAATTGGTGGTAACAGCATAGACATGAAAAAAAGTACGCTATATTTTTTTCACTAAATGTCTTGAAATTTCTTTTCTCTACACTGTCGTTCAAGAAACGAGGCGTTTTAAATGTAAAGATTACTTTGCACTTTTGAGATCAACACTGACTGATTCAATATTCATAGGGAAAATAATTTCACGGCTGATTTAAGTAGTGGTAACAGGAAAGACATGAACCTCCTGTACGCAGATTCGATTTAGTTTGTAGATAATATGTTACATACAATGATATAGAAGCTACGATTTTTCGTTAGAGTAATATTAAACGTTCTTAAAAAGTCCCTTTTGCAGATATCAAGGCGATCAGAAAATCGCAAAAAAATCATTTGAAATGTGTTTTTCTGACACTGTACGCAGACAAATACCCCCAAAATGGGTCTTAAATGCAGTTTAATCTTATCAAAATAGATGTAAGATGTGTTTATTATTAATGTTCTGAATCACAAATCCGACAAGCTTTCATTTAAACCATTACAACTGAAATTTCCATTAGAAATAAAAAAGTTAGCATGGGTGTACTGAAAATTCGACATTTTTTGAAAACGACCCATATCTTACGTCATACAGTTGAGTTAACCTAGATGATAAATGAAAGTAATCCCATTCCAAAGTATCGACCCATTAAGAAATATAATTAGTCCAATTTCCATATAAAACTGTTTCTGAAATTGACTAAACAATAATTTTCTAATAAAAATGGAAATTTATAAATATTTGAAGATCTTTGAAGCCTCTCAGATTGTCAATTAAGACCGAATTCTTCTGTCTTTATACATATTATGCATAATAACATATATTTCCTGATATTCATTTGCTATTTAATAATTTTGCTTTTTCTATTTTTTGTTTTTGTCTTTATTTGGCGATTTTATAAGAATTCGAGTTAACTCTGTGTATCTGTAATTGACCTTTCGTCTTTGACAGTTAAAGGTATGTGCACACGACAGTTTAAATGACTGTGTATATTATTGTCATATTGTGTATTATGTTCCATCCACCTGGGAAATTCCGTGACGCAAAGAATTTCTAAATTTAAACATTTGTACTCGACATGGCATGTCCTGAAGCATGGTTAAAACTGCAACCAGTGATTAAGATCGTGTTTTTGTCAACAATTATTGCTTTCTGTTCATTAATTCTCGGATTTGCAACACCAGTATGGGTGTCTGCGAGTGGTGCCATTCCTATTCAATTCATTGATCGGGAAGGAACGCATGCGGGAAGTGTCGGTATGGATCATATGGGTTTGTGGCAAGCCTGTGGTGGTGGCATCGGGTGTATAAATTTGGTACATGACATCCCAGGTAATATATAATTGTAGGAATAATAAGCAATTTTGACATTTTACGGCTGTACATTTATGTACAATTTATTTTTATACCGTGTTTACTCACAGGCGCTTGGGTGTATGATACAGATTTTTTTTTTGGATTTTTTTTTTGCTGATTAAAATATTCAATTTTCTATATTTATAATACATATCTATCACTTCTGTGCATGTCTCACCTAGTTTCGAGTGATTTAGTATGGATAGTAAAATTGGGTATTATCTCTGGGTCGTTTAAATCACTCGAAACTAGGTGAGACATGCACAGAATTGATAGATATGTATTATAAATATAGAACATTGATTATTTTAATCAGCAAAAAAAAAAAATCAAAAAAAAAAAAAAAAATCTGTATCATACACCCAACTTGACGCACCTGTGTGTTTACTGTCATGACTGTAAATCCTCAGCTTCGTTGGTCAATATAAAATTATATTGAATACCGAGATTTTACATTGATTAATTCTCTCGCACACTACATTAATGATATTTTTAAAAACCAGATAAGATATAAAATATGGATTTTTAGAATTGAATATAAGCGATCTTTACTGTAAAAGAATGTTAGCAACAAAAAAATGTAATACAGAATGTGAAATAAAATTTAGTCATAAGGGAGATAAATATCATTTCATTTTTACTCTTAAAAAAAATAAGTCAGACGGATAAACCAATAAAAAAGGCAGGACCGAGTAGAGTGAGAAAGAAAACGACAGGACAACATTTTTCATTTTTTACACTTCCAAGAATGTTTCGAGGTATTTTCATTAAAAGGTGTACACGAGATTGTGCAATGTGTTGCGTTTCTGTACTTAGGCACTAAGTATATCGTAATAGCTGCATTATAGTTTTAAATTATACTATCACATCCGACTACTCCTCATAAAATATAAGACTTAGCGGCAAATGTTTTTTTTTAAATGTTCCTTGCCAAAAGTTACAGCTTCAAATAATTTGAACCGAAGCGATCCAGTGACCTATTATAGGAGTTATTTCCCCTTGAATATTTAAATTTTCGATATGCATATAAATCTCATGAACCGTAAGTCGTAAAGACTGCGGGTGTTCAGATTTGAGTTCATTGGTCCAAAACTTGAAAATATAGGTCAAGGTCAAAGGTCAAGGTCATATTTTAGATTTTCAAAAGTTTTTCATTTCCCTATAACTATTGAACGGTTATAGATACAGAAAATTTAAGCAGTGAAAAATGATGAGTACTTCAAGACGCAACTTTTTTTACATTATGACTATATTGATTTTACCATCATGTAAGGGACATAACTCCCACTAATGGTTTTTAAAAAGCCATTTTTAGGCAAAACTCTTAAACAAAAGGTCCTTGACCCATAGGGTCTTTTGCAATGACCTTGTGGAGCAATGACCTTGACGAAGGTCACAAGGTCAAAGGTCAAGGTCATCACATTATGTGGTTTTGGCACTATTTAAACAGTTTTATGTGTGTTTGGATCCCAACCAACCAACCAACCAACCAACCAATCAATCAATCATTCAATCAATTAATCAATCAATCAATCAATCAATCAATCAATCAATGTTTCCGTTTAATGTGTTTCATAAGGGATCCAAGGTGTTTTTTGTTCGCTTGTTTTAATTGAGCCTATTAAACGTGTTTAACCAACCAACGTGTTTAACCAGCATGTTTAACCAACGTGTTTAACCAACCAACCAACCAACCAACCAATCAATCAATCAATCAATCAATCAATCAATCATTCAATACATGTTTCCGTTTCATGTGTTTAATACGGAATCCAAGGTCTCTTTTTTTTCGCTTGTTTCAAGAGACCCTATATCAAGTGTTTAACTAATAAACCAACCAACCAACCAACTAATCAATAAATTTATCAATCAATATATATATGATATATTTATTTATGACAGTATAATTAAAAGAAAATGGAAGGAAAGACCTATCAATTATTCAAGAAGAATTGAACTTTAATTTATTATTGCTATTATTTTCTTGTGTGTGTTTCCTGTAGCCTTTTTTATTACACATGTTACATATCTACTTGTCTTGTCTCTGAATTGCATAATTATGTTACTGTTTATAATGATATTTTTTGCATGCTTGTTCCTTGGGCCTTGATTTGGTGAATAAAAATATTCTATTCTATTCTGTATTTCAATATTGGATCATAGTCAACTTCTATGCCATTTGGTATCTTGTGGAGAGTTTCTTACCATTGCCAATCAATGAACCATCATGATATCTTATTTTTAAAGTTAATCCGTCTTTCAATTTTTCTTTTTTTTTCAGGATTTTTAATAGCTTCCAGAGTATTTGCATGTTTCAGCCTAATTGCATCGTTTGTTGGCATCGCTATGGTGTTTTGGTTTGCCTGTGTATCTAAAACTGATAATGGACGACTTCTCATGCTGTCGATGATAATGTCTTTTGTTACTGGTATGTTTAAAGTTATTACATGTTGATAAACCACGAAGTCAGTTTGTTATATATCATTTTTTTCTGAAAAAAAAATCACAGTCAAATACGGGTTCCAACTGATCACTAAAGGACATAAAACATAAATACCCAAGCAAGAGAATATATAAATTTACAAATCAAATTATTTAAAAACTTTTATGCATTTTACATAAATCCAAAATAGTGTCTTTATTTACATTTAACATGTTTAAAAATATGAATACTCGTTGCCATGTTAAAATTGTTGTTATCATGTCCATAACATATACTAGTATTTGTTTTTTTTTTTACCGTACCATCCGTTGAAAAACAATGACATGACTTCTTTTGCACTGGACAGAATGACCGCAGATCGACGCCGTGAGGTACCAGAAGGAATTTACCAAAATGGCAATAACTGAAATTCAATTCGGTTTTCGTCAAACGCTCGCTAAAATAACGTTATCAAAAACATTCGCAGCTGTCATGTATTTGATGATTGACATGATAAAAAAGATAAATTATCAGTATGTTATTCATTGCAAATTTCATTTTTTCACGGACCTAGTTAGACAAAGCACTAAAAGCTGCTGCGTATATAAATACCGGATGATATCAGAGAGGTTTTATTGAAGCCTGGGGCCTCTTTTTGAAATTTACAATGATTTAAAGATGTCCAGTGAATAAATTATCAAAGAAAAGAAAGTAAAATATGGTGTATCCACCCATGAAACAAAATCAATATGCCAATTTATTTGCCTTTATTTAACTTGTTTTCCCCACACCTAAGCGATTTTTAAATAGCACTAGAACATACCCGTGATATCGCGGGTCCGTGACTTAATTAGATTATATAACCCGTGTATATAGCATATTAATCCTGAATACACCGTTTGTTGGTGCGCCTGTCAGATGCGGAACGTACAGATAAGGTAATAGGTAACAGGTGAATATACTATTGGTATCGGTATCGGACTCGACCCGGAACTTCTTAATTATTGGCAATATTAATTACGTGGAAAACAAAAGGGCCTGGAGTGGTGTAATTTTTAATCTACACCTTTGTACTATATTAGTTATATATAAAGTTGAATTCTTTGATTCGTCGTTTTTACGTGATGACGGCTGACAAATTGGACCTCGTAATTTTAGTATTATAGATACGTGCAAGGTAGTCATTTTAAAGTGGTATCTTTTTTTTAAAATGCCGTGGACACCAAGCAGTGATGATACTTATAAAAAACCGATTAGAAAAGTAAACATACCCTATATGTTCCTCATTAAGACCTCATTGTTATTTATTAGTAATAAGTTAGGCTATATATAGACACATTTCGATAAAAATAAAATAAAACAAAATCATCAGGGTATATACAGTAAATTTTAAGCTAAGACATTGTAAATCGACGTGACGAATTTGTTAAATTAATGAATAAGAAAAATATCAATTTGAATGATCTTGAATGATTTACAGTATATATTCTTGTCTGATTTTTCAGGAGCATTGATAATAATTACTGTTGCCATATTTGGAGGAGAAGTAAAAAGTCATCTGAGTTTTTCTTTTGCGATGATGTGCATTGCCGCCATTGTGTATACTGTAAATGGCGTACTGTTTCTTGTGTACATTGGAACCGGAAGGAGATGATGATGCAACCATGACAACCATGCGCTATTCTTCTGAAGAGGAGTATTATTTGAAAGTTGTTGTACCTGATTTTTGTTGATGTACACTCATTACGAAAAGACTGCTCTGAGCGGTGTTGCATTTCTAGTCGAGCCATCCAAGCAGGATAACTCACTCCGCGTTCTCATTGCATTGAATGAACAAACAAATAATTTGTACCGGTGTATGATCGTGTATTATTTATATAGACGCAAATGATATGTGTTACAATTAACAATTATAAATAATCAAATTGTTCCTTTTGTTACTGGCTGATGAGAACTAATGTCGCAAAAGCAAAAAAATATATTGCGGTTTTTAAAACTAAAATATTATACATTGCACATTACACAGACCTGCAGTGACCTAACTTGGTATATAAAGGGGTTGTAAATAGTTATCATTGTGATACTTGCAATAAAACATGA
Organism: Mytilus galloprovincialis; assembly: GCF_965363235.1. Classification (NCBI taxonomy): domain Eukaryota; kingdom Metazoa; phylum Mollusca; class Bivalvia; order Mytilida; family Mytilidae; genus Mytilus; species Mytilus galloprovincialis. Next base: position 70,982,618 of record NC_134843.1, read on the forward strand.
GTGTCTCTCTCTCTCTATGTATGTATATATTATAAACATTGAACTTTTAACAAGTACCGTCTGTGTTTATGGGAACAAAGGCCACCAATAGGTCTTCATCATAGCGAGAAATTCCTGCACCCAGAGGCGCATATAACATGCGTAAAATATCTTACTTATTTCGTTTCACTGTCTGAGTTTGAATTAATCAAAGATGATTCAAAATCATTATACCATTAGCAATTGCATTTATTTATAACGTTTTGTGTTTTATGCACAAAACTAGCATAATAAGAAAGAAAGAGCGATAACATGGAAAACACGAAAATATAAAATACCGATTCTTAATCGAATATCAATGCTGTACTGTGTGTTGGAATTGCAATAAATTTTCAATTTTGGTTTATGGTACAATTAACCAATCATAAAACGGTAGTAAAAAAGTCAATAATCTTTATTACATTTAATGGTGATACTATAATCGAAAGATATAGTTTAAAATACAGTCCGTACACAAATACTGTCAAAATTGATGTTGTTTGGTCTGATAACTATTAGAGATATAATCTGACTCGTCCTTATTTCCCCATCAATTAAAAATTGATGCTTCTTTTTGTTTTATGGGAGTGTAAAAGTGTGGACCGAAATACGCTTTGTATGAAGCGCAAACGCGCTTCATTCTAAAAATATGTGCATGGTCAACGCTTAATTTACAACCCTATCAAATTACTTATTATTCAATACTTATAATTACATTTTTTTTGCTAGGACCATGAACAATCGATTTCAAGTATTTCTTTTATTTACTTATGCACTTTATAGTGGAAGCACGTGTCATCATGAAAGTTACATTCATTTTGAAATAAAGGTTGATTTCATAGATTGAAGTTAGCTAATCATAATAACGAGTTATAATGAAACACACATGTAATGTAACTATTGACCTGTTCTTTTATTAAATGCAGGTAAAGCATGGTAATTGGTCATTTGCTGTGCTGAATCTGCTTACCCTTCAACGTCTTGGTACATGTTTGACATGCCTGTATGTGGTGTATAAAGCTACCCGCTGGTGAAATACTCCAGGGCTTGTTTTTCTTATTGCGATTTCCTTGATAGAGGGTAGTTACCTACAAAGATTTATGTAACAAACGGTTCCTAATAGGACAGATGTGAAATGTGGAATTACTCCATCGGGGCCAACATTATTTGATTGACCTTAACAGAAAATCGGTATCACAGATGACTATAAACATGTCACATTTGTCGTTGCTGCAATCTTAAATTCCTCGAACGTAATTTATCACCTCATTTTTACTTTTTATAAACAACACAACGCGTATCACTAGAAAAAACACTAACTGCTAACTGTGTAAGATCGCCTAAGTTCACTCCCATTTGTTTAGCGTTCGTATTGCCCAATCTTATCTTATGCAAAAACACAAAAAGGCTTATATAAAAAGCATATAAGCAAAAATGAAAGGCTAAAATACAAAATTATCACAGAACAAGAACACAATGACGGGATGTATAAGTACAGAGCCACGTTAAAGTGATACAACCGAAAACAGACCTAACAGCAAAAGCAATCTCCATAAACACACAAAAGGAATTCTACCACACGTTATTAAAATGATAAACAACGTCAGTATTCAGAATCTATACTTCAATACTATCGTGTAATATTGTGAACTTGCATTGATACGGAATATTTATCAACAAGGTCCATTGAACTTTTGACAAACCCCTGGTTCATCAACTTTCTACTCAGACACTGGTGACGTTTTAAAAAGTCTCAGTAGTTGCTGTATGCTCTTGAATACCGAATCAATTGGGAAATGTTTATCCCACGTGCAGGGGAAGTTGGTATATTGGTACTAAATTGGGGACATTGATATTTTCAAAATTCAAATCGTCGCGTTTGCCATAGATTCTGGTATACTGAGATGACCGTGCATGTCAAATTCGAATACTAGTATTCAAATACCAAGATATAAAAAAGTTCCGACATTGCAGAATGCTAAGACGTTACGCACGATACTGGTGTCACCAAACGTAACGTCGAATTACGACGTTTTCTACATGGAAAAATGAAACGTTGAAAAACGACGGCATTGAAAGACTGAATTTGATGTTTTTTAATTCGATTGTATGTTTGTTTTGTTTATTTCCCTTTCAGTTTACGTTAATTGTTTCTTTAGTTTGTCTTTTTTTAATGTTTGTTTGTTTACTTTTTAAGAAATATACAAAATATAAGAGCAATTCAAAGACAAAATAACTCGTTCAATTTTATTCAGAATAGTCTGTTATAAACTGCTTTGCTCTGCCAGTCCAATTATTTCTTCGTGAATGGCCAAGGACAAATCAATTACGGAGTCCGTCAAAATATCATTTGTTACATATAAGACAGATTTGACACTCACAATTACATTTTTACGTTTAATTAAACTGTACGATAAAGGTCCTGTTTTTCTGTAATATAATCCACGAATAACGGTAGTTCCTTCTGGGTACTGACCCTGCCAATCGTCAGTTTCCGAACTTTTCAGTTTTTCTAGACATGATCCTGCCTTCATTAGATAAAAGTCTTCTCCTTCATCGTCTGTATATAAGGCAACTAAACTTCCTTTTCGGATCATATCAACTACCTCGAAATCGTCATCTGAGGAGATATCTTCAACAATTGCACACCCGCGTTCCTTTTCTGTTTGTATATTTTTTACTAAGCCGACAAGTTCTGTATGTTGACAGGAATGAGCCATGTTGAGCAAGCAGCTATCACAGCTGTAGCATGACAAATTTCTTACCGAAAGTAAGCCTTCTCGTTCTGAAATGATTTGATGAATATTTCTGTTCTGAGGTATGGACTTAAAGTACCTGTCGCGATTCCGATCTATGTTGTCTATGAATCTGAAAACACGCCTTAAACAAACTGACGAATCTCTATAGTTTCCTGTAGGTTTTCATTTGCAAATTTATAAAAATCATGAGCTGTTTGAATTGTTGCTTTCCTCCTTAAAATCGCTAAGTCAGCTTGTCTTTTAACATATCCACCCGCAGCATCTTGAGGCCCTACAGTGAAAAATATAAATATTTAGATCATATATTGTAAATACTATGGCATAAACAAGTATTGGAAATACACTAACTGCAAATGTTAAGAAGATTACAGAAGCGACACGTTTGGAATTTTTTTCAGATGTGTTCGGTGTGGGGATCCAGAATTTTGAAAGGGTTGGAAAGGGGGGTCTTTTCACGGCGTAAAATTCAGTATAATTGACCTTATTGTATGATTTCTTTATATATTGTGTTGAAATTCGGATAGTTTTTCATGTTTAACAGATTTGAAGGTAAGCGGGCGGCGCGCACCTCTAGTAATCCGCTCATGGATGCGAGTTAGAATCTCACTCATTACAAGGTGCGTTCGACTCCAAAGATTGTAAGCTAATCTGGCGAAGATGGATGTTTTATTTCCGGAATCCCACAATGATAAAAACTGTGTACCGTGGTGACGAAAGTGAGTATTGGCAATCATACCACATCTCCTTATTTTTATAATTATTGTGCGTCCACTACCTGAGTGCAATACGTGTTGAATGAGTTTTCTATCTCTTAGGGAACAAACCTATAGATAAATCATTAAGATATCTTTGATTTACCTTTAGCGTGTGAAGTCTCAAAATAATTCCTTATTAGTCTGTCGTATCCAAAATCTTGCTGTCCATTTGACACATCACCCATACAGTGCCTTGATTTATATTGACATTGGCAACCATCAGTATATTCGTGCATTGTTGACACATTATAGGATATGGAATTCAAGTATTCTTTTATCTGATTTTGGACTTCATGGACAAAAATGATGATCGTGCTTATCATCATTACTAACTACAAAGAAATGTTCCTTAATAATATTTGAGTTTTCAGTTGTGCTGTCCTTTCCGTCGTACTCAAGAACTGCGTGTCTATAAATGATCGACACGTGAAGAGACACCTCTGTGCGTTGGAAATAGGAACTTTGTATTTCTTCTCTGGCTGAACACCTTTAAAACAGAATAAAGAATATGTTTATCGTTTTTCTCAATTCAACAGCTGAAAATCACGGCATGGAATTTTTTAGAACATCATAAAATTGTAATAATAATTGTTGGCATTTCCGATATTGTATTGATTACAAGTTTTTGTCAAAAGGAATATAAATACATGTACATAAATTTCAAACAATTATACGGAGTTAATTTTACGGACAATTTAAAATAGTAATCTTATCTAAGATTTGACAACGAGGCTGTGAAAAATGCAAGGGTGTTCTCGATTTTAATTTTTGAATTGGCAAAGTGTGTCTGTTCCCTCAGGTTTTGAGAAACATTACATATTGGCCAAGTATGCCAGTTTTGTGATTACATGTACTTGTATGCGTAATATAATAAAATTGCTTGATTCAATTACCGACAGATATATTGAAAGGATTAATGTCATATACCTTTATTGAAAACTTACCTAAAAAACAATGTAAGAGAAAAACAAACAGCCTGATATAAATACAAAACACGAACACAAAACAAATATTTATAGTTTCTGAATTACAAAATCTTGATTTGGATAAGCATATAAGCAGAATATGGGAGGGTTAAATTGACTATTAAAAATAAAACAACATCCAACCGAACAATAATTGGATGCTAACGCGTCCTTCTAATTCAATACAGTAAATTATAGTTGTTGTTAGTTGCATCAATTAGAAGCTATGGAGCTTTGTCTTTGAGATGATTGAATGTATAAGGATTACAATTTTAATTTTGTGTGCATGGAGTTTTGCAAAATGTGGTAAGATTTTCATATTTATTATATTACACACTAGAAAATATTAGCAATATGAGCAAATAAATCGGACGAAAACTTAAGAGATAATTTGGTGAATGAATTTTTATCTAACAGAGGAAACATTCTGCTCAAGAATATTTCATAAACTATTCTCGTTCTGGTAAAAAGTAAAATCATAAAAATACTGAACTCAGAGGAAAATCTAATCGGAGAGTCCATAATCACATGGCAAAATCAAATGACAAAACACATAAAAAACGAATGGACAAGAACTGTCATATTCCTGATTTGGTACAGGCATTTTCAAATGTAGAAAATGGTGAATTAAACCTGGTTTTATAGCGCTAAACCTCTCACTTTGTTTACAGTCTCATCACATTCCGTTATATTTATAATGATGCGTGAACTAAACACACATAATAAATAAAATTGTCAAAATATGGGTACAGAAGTCATCATCGTGTAACAATTTGAAAAGGAACAATTTAACAGAACACACAAACATCTATCTACAAACACATTCATTGATTCGCGTTTCTGACGTCAGAAAATTTTATACGTCATATATTCTTGTCGTTCAATGTTTATACGAACAATTTTAAAATTTCACATGGGCAATGTTATCATACAGGGTTAAACAATTAAAAGTATGTAAGAATTAATTTCAGAAATAGACCGCGATTTAAAATAGTCCAAAAGTTACATTGTTTTTTTTCTGAATAAACTGAAATTAAAGCGATATCTAATGTTTAAAATTACAAAAATCTTTAATAAAATATTCTTTCAGTCTAGTATAAGGTATATTAATGACCAAAAATATTTTTTTCTTAGAAATGGACTGTTGGTCTATTAATGGTGAAAGTGAATACATTATAATGACAAACCAAGGCGGAGCAGACTATGAAAGAGCCATTGGGATCTGTCAGGGGTTGAATGCTTCACTTGTCAGCATCCATAGCAAGGACGAAGACAAATATATAGATAATTTAAGGTACTTGTTGTCAAATAGAATATATTGTCCTTGCATATAAAGACTTATACCACCTGAATTTACGGCATATCGCGATCGTATAAATTTCGTTATAAGACGGTGAAATAAAAGATTGAAATCTATTTTACAAAATTAGTTGGAACACATTAATGATCGCTTTAAGTTCAGACAAAGAACAGGGAAGAGCACATCCTAACATTTTGATAACATCTAGACTGAAATTTTGAGCAGTTTGTACAAGTGTACCCCGTATGCTATTACTATTATCGAACCTGTTACATTTTTCATATATATGCTTATCAGCGGTCTCAGTGGCCGAGTGTTCACTCAGTTTGAATCCCGCGGGTGGCAGGTGCGCAAGACTATTAATTGGCAGGTGGTTTTGTTTGGACACCACGGCTGCTTTAACCCATTAATCTGACTAAAAAGAAATAGAAGAATAGTGATGAAAGTGGCATTTAACACCATTCAATCAATCAATTAATTAATCAATCTATCAATCAATTAATCTTGCTGAAAATTACAATGACGCAATTACAGAATGATAAGGGTCTTTCAGTCGTTATGTATACGTTCATTTAATGATATCCAGATAATTAAAAAATGTTTTTAGATCTATTTATGAGTTGAAAAGATTTTACAGTGACCATGCTAAAATCATGTGGTTTTTTTGAATGTGCAGCATGAAGGAAACCTGTACTACTTTTAAAGATATTTACAGCAGTATATAATCAACAGTTTCGTACATCTTATAATTGAGATAAAATTGAGAATGGAAATGGGGAATGTGTCAAAGAGACAACAACCCGACCAAATAAAAAACAACAGCAGAAGGTCACCAACAGGTCTTCAATGTAGCGAGAAATTCCCGCACCCGGAGGCGTCCTTCAGCTGGCCCCTAAACAAATATATACTAGTTCAGTGATAATGAACGCCATACTAATTTCCAAATTGTACACAAGAAACTAAAATTAAAATAATACAAGACTAACAAAGGCCAGAGGCTCCTGACTTGGGACAGGCGCAAAAATGCGGCGGGGTTAAACATGTTTGTGAGATCTCAACCCCCCCCCTATACCTCTAACCAATGTAGAAAAGTAAACGCATAACAATACGTACATTAAAATTCAGTTCAAGAGAAGTCCGAGTCTGATGTCAGAAGATGTAACCAAAGAAAATAAACAAAATGACAATAATACATAAATAACAACAGACTACTAGCAGTTAACTGACATGCCAGCTCCAGACTTCAATTAAACTGACTGAAAGATTATGATTTCATCATATGTACATCAGGCACAATCCTTCCCGTTAGGGGTTTAGTATCATACCATCATAACATATATGAGAAGAACATAACCCGTGTCATGCCAACAACTGTTTTTAGAATAAATGTGTTTAGTTCCGACGCAAAGACCTTATCAGTGACTCAATATTAACGCCAAAATATGCAATCTTTAATGACTTGACAACAGTATCGTAATTATATCCCTTCTTAATAAGTCTATTCAAAGGTTTTTTAAGTTTCTGAGGTGAATACTGACACCTTTGTGCTTTATAAAGAATATTTCCATAAAAAATTGGATGTGAAATACCTGAACGTATAAGAAGTCTGCATGTTGAGCTATATTTACGAATGATGTCTTTATACCGATGATAAAATTTAGTAAATGTTTTGACTAGTTTGTGATATCGAAAACCCTGGTGTAATAATTTTTCAGTAATACATAAATTTCTCTCGTTAAAATCTAAAACATTGTTACATACACGAGCGAATCGTACAAGTTGAGATATATAAACACCGTAAGATGGTGACAAGGGAACGTCACCATCTAAAAACGGGTAATTAACGATAGGAAATGAAAAATCATCCCTTTTATCATAAATTTTAGTATTCAGCTTTCCGTTAGTGATATAGATATCAAGATCGAGGAAAGGGCAGTGGTCATTGTTAGTATTAGCTTTATTTAAAGTAAGTTCAGCAGGATAAATTTCATTAATATACATACTGAAGTCGTCATTATTGAGAGCCAAAATATCATCCAAATATCTAAAAGTATTATTAAATTTGTTTATCAGATGTTGTTTTGATGGGTCTTTGCTTATTTTTGTCATAAATTGTAACTCATAAATTGAGAATATTTATTATCGTATCTTTCATTTAGTAAACATACACTGTCATAATTATATTGCATCATGTATTGAGTTTGATATTTATTCTTCAGACAACAATATGCTGGAGTCCCAGTTTGGATTGGTATGCGAAGTTTCGGAATAGGTTTAGTTCATATTTGGTCAGACGAAACTCCTATTGATTATTTGCCGAAAATAGAGAGGATTACTTTTCCATTAGAAGGTAATGATACTGAAATAGCACGACAAACAATGTCATTGCCTCCGCATACATGCAACACCCCTTTCTTGATAACAATTTATGCTACTCTAATCAAAACGACTATGACACCATTATTTTTACCTTTGCTCAAATCCTATCATAAGGTACAGGTAAATATTTTGAATAGGAGTTTTATTTATACTCCCTTTTTTCCAACATCAATATCGACAGTGCCAAAGAAATATGAACAATTTTCTTGTCTTTCATATAAGCGCGGGTTCATTTTATTCAATTCAACTTCAAAGACAAATTCATTGTAAAGAATACAAAAAGCAAACTGGGCTTAAATTCCAAAGCACGATATTACTAACGGTCGTTTATAAAATACCCGATCAATTAACAAATAAAGCAAACTAGTTCTTTATGATGTGTTAGAAAGGAAACAAGAGACCAAATAACATAAAGAAATCAATGTTAGAAAACATTGTAACAGTTTTAGTTGTGTTGGTAACAATGAAAGCAGAAGTTTGACAGTTAGACTAACAACAAAATAATACAATAATCTTGAATGGGAACTTTATTTGTATAGATACATAGTAAATCATATGGCCATCCAAATACCGTTCCGTTTCCATATATCACTGAAGAGAAATTAATTGTCGAAATCCGGATATGGTGTACACAGTTTTGCACCTTATCTTTGAGGTATACCATCTTTTACGCAGGTTTATTGTTTTCTGTTTGGTATAAATCAAAAATAAGATTCATTTTGTTACATCTGGTGATCCGTTTATTTGGCAATAGCTGACTACAGGATTGAAGAACATCAGTTTTTACATAAAAAAAATGTTTTGTATGCACACGTATACATGGTATAAAAATTGCGGTTTTTATCCAACTCAATCATATGTTTGAACGTTGTTTTCAATTTATACTTGTTGTTATCATTAAAGGCATTATATTCATAAAACTTGAGTGAGTCGTGATTCTCCACATTTTGAATGTCCCCAGTCGTGTACAGTTGCCTGTTTGATGTTTGAAACCCAACTTTTTCCTATAGTCATATCTACATATTTCTTTTCAAACTTTTGTTTATATTGTTTCAGTTGCGTGTGTATATGTGTACTATAACTGGTATGAGGGAGACTGTGATAATTCTCTACATTTTGTGTGCAAGAGAATTGGTAAGTACATTAAAAAAATATTTACTGTTGGATCTAGACTCCTAGAAAAACCTACCCAGTTGTGAACGTCAACAACTACTGTAACAGATGGAACCCTTGAATGATCCTCAAACACTTATCTAGTATTTTTTTGGTCATAAGTAGTTAATAGAGAAACAAAAATAATAGATGTTTTCCATATTTCGAAATCAATTGAAAAACTAGATTGAATAAAAAAAACTTACATTTAATGTTTTAGTGTAAAAAAAATCGCCTTTATAACCTTAGTTTCTCACAGAAAAGAAAAAAGGTCAATTTTCCTTGTATTTGTTTCACAGACATGATTAAAATATAAAAGTACTCAATGGTAATAACAAATTGATAAACTAAAATTGCTGTTTGGTGTTTCAGGGGGCTGTTGATACATGTACACAATTGCAAATTTAAAATGTTTTTGTCAATTTGTTTTCATCGAATGACATCGCTGAACAAAATGAATTGCCAGCAATTTGTACCCGAAAGACATTACATTCAGAATTTGCTAAAATCAGGCAAAATGTTAATTTTAGATTTCCTTCAGACATTTATTGATTGTATTATTAAATTCTTAGGGATTTGCACATTGGGCTATGAAATTATCATTCCAGTCTAGATTAAAACACTAAATCTGGAAAACTGCCATACCTCTGTATAAATGATGTTTCACGTGTAGTAAACATTCATGCTCATGAAAATCATCTCAGTTAAAGGTATATTTAGTTCTAATCTTCTTAATACACCTTTATTTGTATATTTGTATTTAGAAAGAGAAAGAAAAATTCAAAATTCATAGACCCTATAAAAGTGTATGCATCTTTTACATATATTTTAGCTGTTAATTCAAGTCAGATGTGTATCACAACATCGCCATTACCAACAACAATAGTTACGACTTCATCGAATACCATCACACATTCCCGCTCCCAATTTACTGGTAACGGACAAACAACTGAATCTGAAGGGAAAAGCACCAACCAAGAATATACCAGTGACCAACTTACAACGGATTCAACACGAAGAACTTCTAAGCAAATAACTCCAACTTTACAGAAATCCACTGAAGGTATAATTATTGTAGCATGATATTTGCTCTAAAACAGTTCATCGGATGGCTTCTCATCAGATTCAAGATTTTCAAAAAATCCTAGAAAAAAAACCTGGAAGCATATATTCATTGTTTTCTAATCTCGTATATAAATCAATCATAAATATCAGTTAAAGAACATTGGAGTCCCAAAATTCTAAAAGGTATTGCCAGAATACAGCTAAGTTCTATTCCTTGTGTAGAAAGTCCCTATTATTTAAAAAAAATATTGTTTGTTTAAAAGAGTAATTAATGTTTTTGACCTGAACAACACAGAAGTGCTGACTACTTGGCTGATGAGCGTGTTGTTTTATTTTCGGCTTTGGATTTTTAAGACAATTGATATAGATAAATCAAATCATTATACACTTAACATCTTCGTTCGTGCACCTGGATTTATCTTACGTATGAAATGCTGTAACTTTTTTTTATTTACACCATTAATGAATACTATTAGTTTGTTCTGTATGTTCTGTTTTGACCCGACTTTCTGATAAAATTTTGATTCATCTTTCCGATCCCAAAATATGAATTTCATAAATACGCAAATTTGTTTGTGTTTACAGAAGATATGAAAAATTCACAACAAACAACTTTATCTCACGGAACGACGGATAACATATTGTCGGAAGAAGAACTATCAACAAACAGCTTGTCATCCAAGAAAGATAAACCCCAAACAACGTCAACTACTGTCAATATAAAAACGTCAACAAAGAAACCGGCTCCACTTTTACCACACGAGATCGACGAAAAGGTCCAAGAAATTGTTAAAAATCTTAAGATTTACAACTTACCTAAGCGATCGGCCAGAGAGGCTCCAGGAGGGGAGGCGATCGGGGCTGTAGCTTTGTTTATCCTCATTGGTATTTTAGGTGGAATTGTCCTGCTGGATCTAGTCACTATACAGAATCATCTGAAATTGTTCATGCGGAACATCAGACGTAGACCTTATAAAGCCAAGAAAAAGAATATTGAACAACCGGACGATTTGTCGGCATCAGCAATGTCAGAAGAAACATATCGACGAACAGTTTGAAAAATAATTATAAACCAGGAAATTGCCCATTTATACACTATATATTGTTCATGGCTTGTTTTGAAAAGAAGACATTATTTTCTCAATAGAAGATTCAATTTATCTCCGAATAAATATTTACTCCTTCATACCTTTTTGAGCATCCTAGATATTGGAGATAATAATACACAGATTTGATTGATACCTGTGTTTAAGCAAGTAATGAGTGTTATTATTCTATAGAATCTTGTATCAGTAATATGAACTCGTGTCTTGACCAAATAGAGATAAAAAATTGTTCAAAGGTGGTCGAGTAGAGATCGGATAATGTATTGGTCAATCCTATAGCTATACTTATCAAATATAAAAAAAAAAACTCGACTATTGCCGACCCCTAGATAACGTCAAACTGTACAAACAATTGAAAGATTGACCGTCTTATACAAGGAGAGTTAATTTTTTAAAAAGAGATACAAAAGAAATCTAAAGAACAATAAAACATAAAGTGTGAACACAAACTGACACAGCCATGGCAAAAAAATAAAAAGACGATAAGACAAACAACAGTCCAATTAAGACAACGCTGAAAACTAAAATCCGACAAAATAATTAACCTCAATACATTGATGTTTGTTTACTGAAATTAAACAGACTCGACCAATATCCGATTATCCCTAAACCCCTTTACGATTAAATCGTTGTGGTCTGTATATAAAAAAGAAGATGTGGTATGATTGCCAACTAGACAACTGTCCACAAAAGATCAAAATGACACAGACATTAACTACTATAGGTCACCGTAATTTCTGGTCGAGATAGAATTAAAACCAAATATACATAAATGTAGTTCATCTAGTCATGCTAGTAGAGTAAAGATCGTGTAAATAAAGGCAACAGTAGTATACCGCTGTTCAAAACTCATAAATTCATGGACAAAAAACAAAATCGGGGTAACAAACTAAAACTGAGGGAAACGCATTAAATATAAGAGGAGAACAACGACAAAATCCTATGAGAATAACAAATATAACATCAAAACCAAATACATGAATTTGGGATAGATAAGTACCGTGACACGTCTAATAGTAATGTGAATTCACATTCAAAAGATAGTGAATTGGTCGAGATAATCGAATGAATGTTCAATTAGTTGGGTTGAAGATCTGAAGTAGATGTTAAGGAGTCGTGAATATGCGAGTTGGAGTCTTGTACGGTCGGATAGCCATCGAGTAGAAGTCGGAACCAAGTCCGATCAAGAATTTGATTACACTCTGTCATTTTGTCAATCTTAATCTTCGAGTTGATCGGCAGTGTACAGTAGGGTGGCGTTAACACAGTGCCGACTATGGCTCCCATTAGAGTTCAGCTAGAGCCAAAATGTCATATCATTATCTGAATGCAGTCGTAAACGTTCGTAACAGATCTTTACAAATCTGAAAAGATTCGGAGAGGTCGGCTAATCCCCCCGACATTTAGGTGTGTCGTGCAACATCCGTGAATACCTAGACGATTCTGTTTAGTCGGATAACAATTGTGAATACGACGTGACAGATTCTGCTGTATCGAATCAAAAACTTGAAAATCAAAACAATGTTTTGTGTTTCCTAGACGGTGTTCTGAGGAAAGGGCATGATCCGGAGAAATTTGTCGTTGCTGCTTCTCACCGATTTGGTCAAAATTGCATTTAGATCTTGCGAACCGTATTTGATGAAACCATGACGGAACGGTCCCGTTATCATAACGAACTTTGGCAATTATGGAACACGATACGACTTATTCCATACAAAGCAGTTTGCAATGCGGCACCAATTGTTCTGATCATTCCAAATATGGTATTAGTTGTAGGATTCCAGATGCTTGGACTTTCATATTTGGTTGAGCTGCTCATGTTTACAATATAACGTGTGTGTGTGTGTGAATCGTTATTACTTTAAGATATAAATTACAAACATCCACTCTGACTACACCATTCTTGACACATGACAGTACTTAATTTCGAGGAGCACAACTTGTTTATACATTGCGTAAAGGTGAAGCCGCAAATATACGTTGTCATTCTAAAATTTGGAAGAGTATCTTGTCCCGAAAATCCTGTACGTTGATAAAGCGAATGAATGAGTGACTAAATATCGTCCTTCAATTTTTGGGTAGAGACTTGTGGATGTTTAAATTTTCGACATTATATCACATTTAAGACCATTTTGTATGAATGTAGCTATGCACAACTCCAACAAATGAGAATAATTAACTCGTGACTCGAAATTTTTTACTAAATCTGGTAAGATTAAAGAGCATAGAAAAACATCTTTAACTATGGCTAGCATACACGTGATATATTTTTTTTTTATCTTAGGCACATTGCTAAATTATAGTAGATCTGATCATTGATAATAAATGCTGCGAAACACTGGTCTTCTGACAATGTAAAACCCTTTTAGAAGGAATACCATATATATTTTTTGAACAATAAGAAGAAAATCAGAAAAATTTCCGTGGAAAATGCAAGACCAAGATCAAAAGCAACAACTGTCATATCCTAAATATATATGTGCATACATGTTTATTGTAGATTATGTTTATAACACAATATTTCCCACATGAAATAATAACCTAAAATGTGTTTTACGTGTAGATATTTTTTCAAATTCCATTTAAAAAAGAACATTTTAATCTAAGATTTTGAAAACAGTCGTATATAATAGTAAGAATGAAAATTGCAGATAACTTTATACGTTGAATCCAGTGCAAGTAATTTGTTTAAACACTGCTATTCAATATTTAAGAATAAAGAGATGTGGTGAGATTTGCCATGAGACTTTCAACCAAAATATCACATTATGACAAATATCAATCGACTACAAACACCATATTACAAGTTCCTGATGTCCGACACGTACACAAATAATAATGCAGAATTTAACGTATTTGTAAATAACTACACACCTTTATCGTGTTGAGGTCGCCGCGATATAGCCTTTTTGTGCTCATGCGGCGTAAAGCAACCAACAATCAATCAATTATCTTGTTAAGGAGGTTCGCGGGTTCAAATTTTCAGCAAAAAAAAAAAAAAAATAAAAAAATAAACATTTGTTTTTTTCATTACAAATTTTATTTTTTACACTATCAGTTATTACTTTATGATATGGTACAAAAATCAACCAAAAAAATCAATTCTGTTTGCCATAGATGACTTAAAATGTTTATATCATTTAAAAAGCTCCAAATTATCTCCCTTTGGTCCAAAAATGTCATTTTTTGGCATTAAAGTTGAAATATCTTTTTAAGCACATCGGTGACCTATATTTTTTATTATTGTTTTCCAATAAGCTATACATAAACTAAATACTTGTAAAATTTAAGCGATTTCTGTAATTAGGTTATTTTTTTATTTCGATATTACCTCTATTTCTCCTATTAGTTCAACAGAAAAAAAGTACATTTATAAAAATGTATGCTTCTTTCGAAGGCAGATTGTGAGCGTAAATGAGGGGTGACCTCAATTTTTTATTTTCTTTTTCTTTTAAGTATAAGATAAAGTTCATTTATAGAAAAATAAAGCTAACTCCTATATTAGAAAAAAAAAATGATTTAGATCTGCGAGCCCTCTTAAGAACCTGACATATCAGCACATTGTATGAAATTAACTTGAAATGATTTGAATCGTTAGAAAAGCACACAACACACACATAAAAACCAACTAAATTAAATATGAAAAGACAAAAGATGCAAGATTTTTCGGATTTATTGAAAGATGTAATAAAGCAAATGTCAATATTAATTGAATAATGTTCCACCATACTACGTACAGTGCCAGTACGGATTCATCTTATTACGTAAAAAGACCTAATAACCAATCTCTGTACACAACTCATCATATAAACCAGAATGTAAATTGTGTACGACTGATGCACATTACTTCTACAAAAGACCCAGCAATATCGCTCAAATAAAAAGTGAAAAAAGGCAAAAAAGAACGGATTTGAGGAGCAAATGGCCGAAACGACAACCAGATTATCAACTGTAAATAAGACATACAGCTGAGTGAGTCTTTCGATAACGTCACTCAAATTTTCTTCATTTGTAGTAAATTGGATATCAACATAAACATGATGAAGGTGCAATATCATAAATATTTGAAAGGTTAGAAAGAAATCACTGGTAACACGTTTCTGGAGTTGAAGAGTAAACTTTACCTGTATTTAGAATAAGCAGGCATCTGAACTAAATAAAGCACCTTTATTACTGAGGAAAGTGCACTAGAATACCAAAATTCTAGATAAAAAATAGCCTCCTTTGCTTATATACCTGAATGATCATGGATTTTCGGAGTCATTATTATTGTACAATTCTGCAATGCAAGATATGCTGAGAAAAACTCATTGATGAAGTTCAAATAATATCATTGATAATTAGATTTTAAATGATTAATGCTTATTGTTATCTTATTGTTTGCTGTCCATTCATGTGCATGAACCATCTTTATAACACATAGAGAGAATTTAAAAAAGCAAGGGAAATGATTCATTGATTCTTTAGATTATAATTTCTTGGTTCCATAGTTGGTGATTATTTATTTATTAAAGTAATAACATATTTAAATAAAATATTCATGACGGCATCGTTTCGTTCTCATATTAATTAAATAAAAGAGTTTGACAAAAATCTTCTAATTTTTTTTCTTCCTAAAAGCCACCAATAAGGATATGTAGATATACTGATACATCCACACCATCAATTGAGAATACAAAGGGTGGATTTTTTTATTTTACAAATGACATAGATAAAGGTCTCAGTGTTCTCTTGGAGTGATATTTAGGTTCTTATCAACATAAGACACAATCTTAAAATTCATTACCATGTTGATTTCGCAAACGAACATTGCTTTTTCTAAAGTGTTTTTGTGTGTAATGTTTTCAATAGATATTGCACAGCTGAATGTTGCAAAATTGTTTGTAGCTTTTGAAAAAAAGTAAAATTAGTCAGTTGGTTTGACTAAATTGAAATACCACTCATTTGTATATGTATTTAAAAAATATTCAAATTTCTTTCTTTTGTGACTCTGTAAAACACGATCCTGTAAGATTTTTCAATATTTATAAATTTGAATTTCATGTTCTTAGTTGGGTGGTATGTTCAAATCTGGACACTATCTGCTCTTTGGTCGGGTTGTTGTATCTGTGACACATGATTTAAGCCATATTTATTTAAGATTGATGGATTTTGTTTATGTATTTGTTTTTCATATTTAACGGGTCTCGTATTCCACATACTAACAACACCAAAACTAAACAATAATACAAACCAATTTAAACGCACAATTGAGTAGTTAGTTTTTTATTTTGGATCCTCAATGCTCTTCAACTTTGTACTTGTTTGGCTTTATAAATATTTTGATATGAGCGTCACTGATGAGTCTTATGTAGACGAAACGCGCGTCTGGCGTACTAAATTATAATCCTGGTACCTTTGATAACTATTCTAACTATAACTTGAAACTAAAAAAATTAGAATGATTTGAATCTGAAAAAGACAAATAAGAATGCCACATATGCCACACAAATGAGTATTTCATATAAATAGCGAACACTGTCAGGATTGATCAAACGAAAGACCAACTTTGGGGAGATTTTACTTTGGTAATTCTGACACCTTGACAAAGAGGGACAGTCAAACTCACAAATCTAAGCCAAACTGACAACGTCATGGCTAAAAATGAAAAAAGACAAACAGACAAACATAAGTTCACATGACACAACAGAGAAAACTAAAGAATAATCAACACGAACCCTACCAAAAAACTAGGAGTGATCTCAGGTGCTCCGGAAGGGTAAGCAGATCCTGCTCAACATGTGTCGTGTTGCTTGAAGTGTGTTACAAAACACGAAAACATTAAATTATGCATTATCTGACTTAAATACCGTCCAAAAATTTTATATTTTGCAATTATTTTCAAGATTTTCATCCTATTTTATCGACCATACTAAAGTATAATATTCTTTTCTGGTCTGTTCTCGTTTAAAAACACCCTGTGGCTCAGTTGTAGGATAAAATAAAACTCCCTTATATATCTAGGGATAAATTTTAGCAAGCATTAATCATTTAAAATAGAAGTAGAAGTGTAACTCCGCGAAGCTAGGCACACATGTATTGTTATGGTATATGAACAATACAAGTCAATTTGTAAATAATTTATTATGAAATTTGAGTATGAAAGAGAGATTTATGTTGCTATTGATTTTTTCTCCGTGACATTTTCATTTGCAATTTTTTTTTCTTCACCAGTGCTGTTTAGAATTATTGATTTTATTTTACCTTTGAATGGAAGTAAAACTGAGGACTTTGTCAGAATTAGATAATATACCCCAACCCAACCCTATCATGAAGTGTGGGGCTGTTATTCTATAGAAATTAAAATATTTGGTCATTGGTTGATTCAATAGAGAAAAAAAGGTATATGTATATAAAGATGTAATCAATTCAGAAATGACACAAACAGTGAGTACGAAAACGTGATATATCGTCGCTGGGCTTCTAAAATGTCGTATATGACTTTTTTGGCTAAAAATACTTTTTTACACCAATGGTCTGGGCAGGAGGAAATCTTTGGTATTACAAAATAGCATGCAGTTAGACCAATAAAAATGTGTGAAATAAGACATGTTACAAAATTGCCAATGTCAGTTGTTTGTAAAGTTTGCTTCCAAAATGTTGTATGAAAACTTGAAAATCGTTGTAGAATGGCTTTGGGAAAAAATAATTGTACATTTCTTTATTTCTGTGAAAATAATTTAAGTTCTTGGATAATCCAGAAATGTCAAAGTTTTTTTTTCACTGATATTTACAAAAATGTTCAAGTTTACATACGACATTTTGGAAGCATGCATTTTGCCAAAATTTTCAAAGCCTGTTTGTGAGATATTTTTTTCTTGAAAAATTTGTAATTTACAACATTTTAGAAGCCCAGCGACGATATGTACAAATAACACAAAAAACGAATAGCTATTGGTCAATGCATGACTTCCAATACAGTGTGAATCAAGAAGATTTTCAAAATCCTACACACGAAGATTTTGAATCTGGCTTGCTATTTAGATGTTTTGAATAGCTTGCAGATTCAAAAAGAGACTAAATCAACATAAGTATATAAACACCTGCATTAAAGAATAAAAAATAACTGTCAAATTCATAAATTTTGACAGATGTTTTATTTACATAATAAAAGCTAAATAATAACTCATTATAAATATCAGAATAACAATATTGTACACCAAAACTCGTTTGGTGTACATAAACCAAAAGCAATGCCGTTCAACCATAGTAGTTGTATGCTTACATCATATTCAAAGTAAGTCCAAAAGTCGTCATTGATTCTCCTTGATACAAATTAAATGATATGAGCAACTCTGATGAGTTTTATGTAACCAGTCCTACCTTAAATTACTGAAGATAACTAGTTATAGCTTATAAAATTGTATTTGTTAGGAAAATATCGAATTGTCAATGACAGCCTCATCTTTCTAAGCCAAGGACTATGATACGGTCCTCTCTTATTAACACATGGCAGATTAAAACAATGTGTGTGTGTGTGTGCTTTGCGTTTCTCATGTGAAACTGAAACTGACACATCTTGAAAATTGCAATTTTTGCTGCTTACATATTATTATATATAGTATTTTTCGAAGTAGGATTTAAGGGTAAATCAAAAAGCGACTTAAACATTACGATGTTTTACTGTTATTTTTTAGTTGATGACAAGATCACCACATCCACAAATAGTTTTAATAGAAATTTCCAGTTGATGCAGAGGAATGAGAGCAATGTCTTCGAAGAAAAACATACCCCCTCCCCATATAACCTTGATAATAAAAAGAAACAAGAAATATATCTTATGAGATAGGCATAACTCAAAGTGACTGGTGTATTATAGGAACTAATTGTTTGATTAAATCTACAAAATAAAATTCAAAAATAAACTGTTCGTCTTTTGTTTGTATTCTGTTTTATTCTTCAGACTAAATCCGATGAAGTCCGTCAGGAAGTTTGAAAATGTTATTATTTAAAATATTTATTATTAGTTCTGAATAATCTTCCCCGTTCAATGAGTCGAGCTCAATATTTTAATTACATTATTCCAAAATGCATTACATTGTACACTTATCACGTAATCCTTTATGTTAACACTGTTAAAATTAATAGATAATTATGAAAAACGGAGTTGAACTAATGACTTCAACAAATAAAAAAGAACGTTTCGGTTATATAATAATTATACACTACACAGCCTACGAACTTTGTTGAGAATGCATTCACGGTTACTAAATGGGCGAAATTATATAACTAGCTCATGCATTTTAGATTTAATAAAATTGAGAACGGAAATGGGGAATGTGCTAAAGAGACAACAACCCGACCATAGAGCAGACAACAGCAGGAGGTCACCAACAGGTCTTCAATGCAACGAGAAATTCTCTCACCCGGAGGCGTCCTTCAGCTGGCCCCTAAACAAATATATACTGGTTCAGTGATAATGAACACCATACTAAACTCCAAATTATACAAAAGAAACTAAAAGTTAAAATAATACAAGACTAACAAAGGCCAGAGACTCCTGACTTGGGACAGGCGCAAAACTGCGGCGGGGTTAAACATGTTTGTGAGATCTCAACCCTCCCCCTATACCTCTAGCCAATGCAGAAAAGTAAACGCATAACAATACGCATAGTAAAATTCTGTTCAAGAGAAGTCCGAGTATGATGTCAGAAAATGTAACCAAAGAAAATAAACAAAATGACAATAATACACAAATAACATCAGACTACTAGCAGTTAACTGACATGCCAGCTCCGGACTTCAATTAAACTGATTGAAAAATTATGTCTTCATCATATGAATATCAGGCACAATCCTCCACGTGAGGGGTTTTGTATCATACCATCATAACATATATGAGAAGAATATAACCTGTGTCATGCCAACAACTGGTTTATTAATAATAAATGTGTTTAGTAATTAATAATAAATGTGTTAAACCAACTGTTAAATGAGAATATTCCAATTGATTTTAAATTTGTGTTTCATTTAGTAAATAATATTTGTAATTATATGTGCATGCATATTTTTTATTATAGTGGTTGCTATCCATTTAAGTGTCTGTTTTTTCAAAATGCTCTTTCGGGGATATATTTAAGTTCTAATGAGCATTACATACAATCTGACAATTCTTTACCATGTTGATGTCGCAAACGGAAGTTGATTTTTCTATTTTGTTTTTGTGTGTAATGTTTTCATCGGGTATTGCAGAACTCAATGTTCAAAAACATACATTTGTTACTACAAAAGACAGAAGAATTTTTCCTACCAGTACATCAGGAATAAAGCAAATAACATTGTCTCCAGCTGCTTGTGCGTCATTGTGCTCCATACAGGATTGTTGCTATGCTAGTTATGACATGAAAACCAAACACTGCTACTTAGATAAATCTTGTTGCCCAAAAAATGAGTCTTCAATAGATTCACTAATGATAAAGCAAAATACAGGTAAATTTGTTATTTTTACTTGAAATGGAGATAATTATAATCTCCTTTTTTAATACGATTTGATGAAAATGTAGGTATACTGTGGATTCATTTATTTTCGTTGGTACCAATTTTCGTGGATTCAGGAAATCTTGCATTTTCGTGGATATTTAAATTCATAATTTTGGCAAAGTCTGTATACATTTATTCAGAAAATTTGTATTTCGTTAAACATTTAAATTGGTTGTTCCCCTAAACCAACGAAATCAACGAAAATTGAATTGGTATCCAACGAATATTAATGAATCCACAGTGAATATGTTGACAATTCCGGTGGTTGCCTTTGAAAAGAAGCCAAAAATAGATAGAAAATCAATAAACATGTATTTTTATAAAAGTTTAAGCCATAAACAAAAGCAATTAATCAATTTGTATTTCTATTTGTAAGTTTGCAGAGTATTGTAATACCAGTAAAGTCCACAATGTTAAGCCACAGATGTTCCCGGTACCAAAAAGTAAAATAACAAAATACTAAACTCCGAGGAAAATTCAAACGGAAAGTCCCTAATCAAATGTCAAAATAAAAATCATCAAACGACTGTACAGGCATTTTCATGTGGAAAATGGTGGATTGAATTTTTTTTTATAGAAACAATACCTTTCATTTGTATGAAAGTCGCATCAAATTCTATTATATTGACAAAGATGCGTGAATAAAACAAACAGAAAAAATGTCAAAATAGGGTAAAGCAGTCAGCATTGTGTCACAATCTTAACCACTAAAACAATAAACAAATATGTAACAAAGAAGCACTAAATGGCATTGTTTATTGATTGCTTTAACTTTATTTATCAGATTGTCTTTTAAGGTCTTGTGATGTTATAATATATAATTGATGTCTATCGTGTTGGATGAAAAGCTTTTATATGACAAACTTTCATATTCTGTCTTGTTATAAGAGTAATTCAATTTCAATTAACGATTAATTTATGGAACAAAATACTCATTCACCATAAATCATCTTATACATAAAGCTTTTTGCTGATGTCTTTTCAATCACAAAATTTAACGTGGGCAAGTCAGGAATTGATGACCTTTTATCAAGATCAATGGATTTTGAGTTAGCCGGAGGCTTTTCTTTTTAAATAAATAATTCCCTTAGTATATAAAACTTTCTTAGGTAGGTATTTGAAAAAAATGTTGTTAAATCATAAATTAAATGCTTAAAAATTGGCTACTTACCTAAAATATGTTATCAACCTTTTAGATTTTTATAGCCAAAGACTAGGAATATTGGAAGCAAGATGTTCGTTTTTGTTAAATTAAAATTCACTTTTATATAGGAATATTGTATTGGCGTATATTTCAGGTGTTTAAAATTTCAGGTACAAATGATTGAAACAAAATAACATGGATATATGTCTTAGGTTCATCCTGCAGAACTTCAATGTTGTGTACGATAATGTAATACTGTTATTTTAACAAAATACCAACAACTTAAACCACTACCATTTGAGATACGACGATGTAACTTTTCGATCGAATCTACGAAAAAATCCTACCATTTTTTATGAAACGGTATAAATCTTACGATTAGACATCTGACTGACGTAAGCTCTGAATTATCGTACGAATGTTTGGGGACCGATGTCCTGTTATTTGATCAAGTTTCTCTAGGTATTTTATCTTTACTTTCAGTTTCATTCTCTTGTCCAAACAGATGGTTAAAGTACGAAGATAAATGTTACTACTTTAGCGAAGAGGAAAAAACGTGGGACGAAGCTAGGGTTTGTATTATGCTTTTTTATGGACTTGATTGCTACTGACATTGTTACACCCCATATTATTATTGTATTTTGAAAGATGTGAAAAATGTAGTTTCATTTATAAAAAAACATTGAAAATATGAGACTTATATACATCAGACATGCATACAATATAATATTTAATTTCTAGTTTATATTAAACTAAGTAAACGTGTAACCAATTATTCGTAAACGTTGTATGTTTGATATGTTTGCAAGGTTTCAATACACCGCCTACCAGTGATTGCCAGTGATGAAACAAATAAGCAAAAAAAAAAAAAAAAAAAAAATGCACCAATCGAATATTTAAATTATAGTTATCAATTTAAACCTCATTTTTTGATCCAATGATTTCATTATTAACCTTTGTTCCCGTGGACAAATACAAATAAATTAAGACAAAAGTTATACAGAACACCAGATCTTTCATAATAGACCAAATTAATAGTACCAGGATTACAATCTAAAACACCAGACGCGCGTTTCGTCTGCATAAGACTCATCAGTGACGTTCAGATCAAAATAGTTATAAAGGCAAACAAGTACAATGTTGAAGAGCAATGAGGTCAAAATTCCAAAAAGTTGTGCCAAATACGACCCTGGTAGTCTATGTCTGGTATAAGAAAATCAATAGTTTTTCGAAAAATACATAGTTTTGTAAACCGGAAATTTATTAAAATGACCATATAATTGATATTCATATCAACACCGAAGTGCTGACTACTGGGCGGGTGGTACCCTCGGGGACGAAAACAGACCAAATCAAAACTATGATAATTTTATTTTTTTTTATCGAATTGAAATGTGTCAACACAATGGTGTCTATTGCCGACTAGCAGTTAACATCATTTTTGTTTCAGATAACTTTATAAAAAAACACTAAACGGAATGAAGTTTGTAATTGCACTGATTGCATCATAGTTTTGGGAGTAAGCTGGAAAATAATAATATGCATTTACCTTTTCACTTTCTTACATGCAATTACCATTCCCTATACAATACATTCTCAATAGTGTAGGAAAATATAAAATATATCTAACGCGCTTTAGGGGACGACCATTTGATATTCTTGGGAGGGGTTATTTAGTTTTGTAAACTAAGAGGACAGTTTTGGAACTGCTAAAGGCACAAGAAGCTATAGAACAAATGATGAAAATCATGCTTTATGGATGTTCCCCAGACCCTTTCTTAATCTGAAAATACAATTTCTGTTTTAATAATTTTTGACAAAGCAAAATGTATAGATTCAATGTAAGACTTATGTTTCTAGGGACAACATCATCAGACCAATATGCAAGATAAAGCAAAAATGTAATTCACATATACATGTAGTTAACTGTGGCTGCTCATGATCAAGTTAATAACAAAATCACTAATTACAAAATGAATGCAACACTAACAGATTACAGAAGGGCAAATAATGAACAAAAGACAAATAAATAAGAAACATTGATCTCGAAAAATCAGGGACTACGTCTGAGGAAAAACAGAACTTGCTTCTTGCAAGGCACTCACGTTGAACACAATTTGATATGGAGACAAGCGTTTGGTTTTAAAATTTCCTACATGAGGAATTTGCCTCAATGTAGTTACGGCCCTGTAATAAAAGTGAAGTAAGTATTCCTGAAATAATATACCTCAAGTTAAATGAAGCCAATTTTTCAGACATTTCAAGTATATTTAAATGATATTTATACTTTTATCATTAAAAGATTTGGAAAGTGTTTCCAGATTGTTTGGGGAAAAGGGATGCATTTATGAAGAATCTTGTGCCATCTCATACTTTTGATAAGACCTGCTGAGTTATTTATTTTCAATACATTGCAAGTCAGGTATTTATTTTCAAACTACCACAGAACAAACCATTTATTTTTGTGATTATCAAGGCTGAGTTATTTATTTTTTATTAAAATTCTCCTGCACCCCCCCCCCCCCCCCCCAGAATATCAAATGATGGTCGTCCCCTTAGAAACTACAAGAAAGGCGATGTTTGGATTCACACTTCACGTATACAATGCATTTAACTATACTGTTTTATATTTTATAGTTTGGCACGTTTTTTGAAAGCATGTAAATTCTAATCTTGACATGAAATAAAGCGATGTGAATGACCAGTGAAATATCGTAATACCATTTGATGTTTGTTATTATAGCTGACGTGCGAGTATGATGGAAGTAGGCTAGTTGAAGTCGGTTCTAGTTGTGAAAACGACTTTTTGAAGATGACAGCAGCTGTATATGGCAATTGTATGTATATTGAATGCAATGTACTTGACATGACATTTGTAAATAGGAATACATACATTTATATATATATATATATAAACTAAATTGAAAACTACGTTCAAACCTATGATTGCGTTGGATAAAAACCGCAATTTTTATACGTGTGCACGTAAAACAAATTTCATCGTAGAAGGGTTTAAATACAGAACAAACAACATTTTCCAAAAAAACAAAAAAGTGAAAAAGTATATTTAAACAAAACGCATTTGACTAACAGGTCGAACAACTGATGTTCTTTAACCCTGCTGACTGTCATTGGCGATTGCCAAAAAACATTGATCACACGATGTAATAAAATGGATCTTAATACTAAACAGAAAACAATAAACTTGCGGCAAAGATTTTATGCCACAAACATAAGGTGTCAATATTTTTTTTATACACCAGATATATTGCAAGGTCATGTGTATGCAAATCACAAAAGGAAGTAACGGTAAAGGTCTTATTTTTTTTTCACATACTGTAAGACCATTCCAGATTTGTTACATTTGCATAAATCTAATTTAAATAAATCAAACTAACTAAAACATTTTTTTTTTCAAAAGCTAAAACATTTTGGTAAAACGAATATTGATTGATGATAATTAATCATGTATTTTCCTACACATGGTGACAACAGTTTGGCTCAGCTGCAGTGTACGGATATGAATATCCGATAAATAAATATGTATTCATACGCTAATAAAATTTATACGCATCGTTTCTTGTAATTGTTTATCTGCATTGATTATAAGAATACCATACAAAGGTGGCCATTGATTGTTCTTGATCATGTTTATCGCATTTAAATTGCATCTTTATAAATCTACATAATATGAAAATAGTTTGTTGTTTTCTACATGCATTAACTTTGAATAACTTTTAGTGTTTAGTTTTCTATGTTGTGCCTTCTGTACTATTATTTGTCTGCTTGTCTTTTTATTTTTACCCATGGCGTTGTCAGTTTATTTTCGATCTATGAGTTTTACTGTCCCTTTGGTATCTTTCGTCCCTCTTTTGTAGCTTACTGGTTAGATGGAAGTGACATACAGAATGAGGGTACTTGGATGTGGGTCAGTAGTCTGACTAAATTTACATTTACTGATTGGTATTCAACAGAACCAAGCAACTATACAGGAGAAAATTGCATTCGCATCACGATACACTTAGACTTCAAATGGGGGGATGACTTATGTAGCAACAAACTCAGATTCATATGTGAAAAAAGTAAGTTGTTATTTAAAAAATATTCAATAAAACATTTAACCTAAAAACATTTAACTCTTTATAAAATCTGTATGTGTAGGTAACAATTTCTAACAACCATTAGATAAAGACACGTGAATCCCTTAAGCTTTAAGATATGAATTCGATGATCAATCAATTTTCCACAATGTTTGATATGAGCGTCACTGATGAGTCTTATGTAGACGAAACGCGCGTCTGGCGTACTAAATTATAATCCTGGTACCTTTGATAACTATTTGATAATAAAAAACGCAAAAGATATTATTGTCCTAATTTACTTAAAGGAGTTGTTACTTGTCCATAACACTTGAGATAACTTGCAGAATGTGGATAGGCTTGAGTTTTGTATACTATTGTTCGTCTTATTTTTCTTTTTTTGTTATGGCGTTGTCAGTTAATTTTCGAAGTATGATTTCTTATGTCACTTTGGTATTGTTTACCTCTCTTTTATTAGCCAACACTTCTGTGGTTCTCGTCAGATGCTTTCAAAATAAAACATCAGCATATGATAATTTCAAAGAATTTATAAATGAAGTTTTAATAATATTTGCTAGTCTTGCTAACCATTATATCACTACTTTTTTGCAAATTTTTACACAATGTTTTCCACTGTAACCACTGGGCCGAGTTCATTATAGATAGAGATAATTATAAGCAGCAAGAATGTTCAGTAAAATAAGATCTAAAAACACATCACCATCACCAAAACACAATTTAGTCATTAATCCATCTGTGTCCTTTGTTTAATATGCACAATGACCAAGGTGAGCGACGCAGGCTCTTTAGAGCTTCTAGCTCCTTATGTGCTGATTTGACGCTTTTGAAATCATCTTACATTGAGAATGGTAAAATCTTCGAGCAAAACACATTTTCCTTGTTCAAATTTCATCTATACTTTGATTCTATTTTGTTTTATCAGCTTTTTTACGTTATAAGTTTAGTGTTTGTTATTGAATTTTTTTAGTTCCCCCTAAACAAGCTGGAGCCTTATCTTAGTGATTTTAATTACGCGATTAACAATACAAGTCTTCGTTAGCTTATGTTAAAAAATTAACATTACTTTATATAAAATATAATTGAGAATGGAAATGGGTAATGTGTCAAAGAGACCCGACCATAATTTGTTTTTAAGTTTTGTTATGGCTTACTTAAATTTGGTACTTTCCTTATACGTTATTTACTTCTAAGCGTTCAATATATTTCTCCTTCAGGGTGGTCGAGTAATTGAATTGGAATGGATATGACCTAACACATATAGCAGCATGTAGCAGCAAACACTTTGTGTACGTCGTTGCATTAGTTGTGATGTCAGGATTAATGCAATGCATTTCTTTTTCAAATGACGATGTAATGATTGATTTCTTTTGTTTGTTGTTGATTTAAACTGAAGAGTTATAAGTAATGTCGAAATATCATCATTACAATCATGAAATCAGACCCGTTAAGATTAAATAATTTTTTATTTTTACGATTGATATATATATATATATTGTTCTGTCAGGTCTTTTGATCTAAAGTTGGATGGGTCATTTAAATGAGGACACTTGAACCTCGTTTAATTTTACAGTTTAAAAGTATCTGTGAAATTAAAGCCATATACACGAGCTCGCCTGTTCCTTATCAAAGGTTATGTAAGGGTTTCGTACTTTAAGTTTTTGGTTTTTTTTTCAGGGAGGAAGGGTAAAAAAGGGTGTTTCATATGAACACGATTACGAATAATTAATCAAATCAAATATCAAAAAAATAACGATAAAGCTATTATCATATGGATGTGACCAAAAACAGTTGTGTTCTTTATGTTGTGTGTCTAAAATAACGTTACCTATCATTTTACTCTAACCTGAATATATCAGGCTCATCCATGACACAAAACATTAATGGCGTAATCAATGTTATCCGTTTGACAGTTTTTACACTTTTCAAAGTAACATCAATTATAATGCGGAATACATTGTTTACAAAAATAGCATTCCCCCCCCCCCCAATTTGCACATTATTTATCTATTTCTGTGCTAGTATGAAGAGCATAAAAGTTATCTGAATAATAAATGCTAATGATTGTCTAGTTAATTTTATTTGGATTGCATTTCACTACATAATTTTCTTAAACACTGACACTGAGTTATTTGAGGAGAGGTATGATCCTTAGATAACGTTTATAAAAAGTAAAATCACAAAAAAACTGAACTTTGAGGAAAATCTAATCGGAAAGTCCATAATCACATGGCAAAATCATTAAGTTTATACGATACTGCTTCTGATCTTATCAATAAAAATGACCCCTAGATAACGTTCATATAACGCTGCTTCTGAAACCTTTTCCATAGACATGATCTCTAGATAAAGTTCTTTAAAAACACTGTTACTGAGTTATACGGGGATATGATCATTTGATAACATTGATATAACAGTGACCATGTGCTTTTCAATGGATTTGACCACTAAATAGAGTTCATATAACACGGGTTCTAATTTGCCTAGGACCATGATCCCTCATTAAAGACCATATAACACTGTTTTTGAGCTTTTCGAGGTTTTCTTCATGACCCCTAAATAAAATTTATATACCACCGATACTTAGTTTTTCAAGGGATGTGACCCCTAAATAACGTTTTTCAACACTGGGACTTAGTTATTTGAGGTGTATGACCACTATATAACGTTCCTGTAACACTGGTACTGTGTTTTACAAGTAGTATGATCCCTAGATAACGTTCATAAAACACTGGTCCTGAGTTTCTCAAGGGATATGAAACCTAGATAACGTGCATACAACATTGAAACTAAGACTTGAATTAACTTTTTTAAGGACTAGATCTTTCCAAAACGTACAAATAAAGTTTCACGATTTCTTAAAAGTCCAAGTAACAAAATGTGACAACTGAGAGCGCAAAAGGGGAATCTCATTTAGTAAGCATCTATCACGTGCGTCCCTACTTGATGTTACTTGGACAATCATACGTGTTCCCACTTAATGTTACTTAATAAAGCATACTTGTGTCTCAGTTTGATATTGTTAGAAAGTGTATTACATCTAGATAACGTTCATATCCCACTGGTCCTGAGTTATTCGAGTTGTATGAATCCTAGATAAAATTAATTAACCACTTGTACTTAGTGTTTCCAGGATGCGATCCTTCTATAACGTTCATCTAACGCTGGTAGTGAGGTTTTCGAGGTGTATGATCCATATATAAATTGCATAAATAGCACAAATACTAAGTTTTGTTTTAGAAGTATCTACTTTCGATCACGTTCTGATAAGACTTGAATTGACTTATTCTAAGGCTAGAAACTTACAAAACTTAAATATAGCACATCGTCACTACCAACAATAGTTACGACTTCCTCGAACACATAAGGGATTCCCGCTCCAAATTTACTGTTAACGTATCTGTAACTGACGCTCGAATCCAAAAAAGTTAAAAAGGCCAAATAAAGTACGAAGCTGAAAAGCATTGAGGAACAAAATTCCTAAAAGTGTTGCCAAATTCAGCTAAGGTAATCTATGCCTGTGGTAGTAAGTGTTTTGACTGAACTCCGTGATAACATTTTGACCAATATGTCTCATTGATGTTTTACGCGAGATATGAATATAAAAAAATATGCAAATTTGTTTGTTTTTACAAAAGATATAAAGATTTTGCAGTTAACAACTTTGTCTGACGAAAAGACATACATTATACTGTCGGAAGAATCACTATCAACGAACAGTTTATCAGCTATGAAAGATCAACGTCAAACAAGGTCAACTACTGTCAAAATAAAAACGAATACTCAGAAACAGACTCAAATTGTGCTTCACGAGATTGATGAAAGGTCAAAGAAATTGTAAAAAAACTGAAGACTACCTTTGATAACTATTTTCCAACTTACCTAAGCGATCGACCAGAGAGGCTCCAGGAGGGGAGGCGATCAGGACTGTAGCTTTATTCATCTTCATTGGTATCTCAGGTGGAATCGTACTGCTGGATCTAGTCACTATACAGAATCATTTAAAATTGTTCATGTTAAACATCAGACGTAGACCTTATAAAACCATGAGGACAAATATTTAACAACCTGACGATGCGTCAGCATCAGTAATGTCAGAAGACGAACCGTTTGAAAATTCATTATTTAAAACAGCAAATTGCTTATTTATGCACTATATTTTGATTATTGCTTGTTTTGCAAAGAAGAAATGTATTCAAAACGCAATATTTAATTGATCTTTTAATACATATTTACGCTAAATAACGTTTTGATCGGTCTTTTTATCATTCTTATTTTCTGCTATCAGTTATTACAGTTTTACATTTTTAATCTTATTAAAAAATACCCCCACAAGCTCAGAAAAGGTTTCGTTGTCAGAGTTTTGCTTTGATTTGTTTTTATTGTATGTGTAATACAGTTGTCTCTTCTTGTATATTGCTTTTCTGATACCTTTGTCTATAAAATGTGCTAGTTGTTTGCACGGTAATCTATTTAACCATTAATTATAATTAACATCAGTTTGGTTTGTAATTTCATAAGAATCAATTTCATTTACTATGTCAACACCAATGTCTTCCTGATAAAGATTTTTGAAGCTCCTGCAGCTTTTAGGTGATGTTCTCGCACTAAATAATTTAAATTTTAGTGCCTATGTTGAACGCAGTCGTCTCATTAAAATATTAAAAAGGATACAGCAGATGCAGTTAAGTCTGTATCATATCTAGTCCTGCATCTAGAAATTGACGACGAGGATCGGTTCAAAACAAAGCTTTCCAACAAAGTGATGATTTCAGCGACCCAATTGTGAACTTTCCTTTTCTATGTAGCAACATATCAGCAGCGCCTGCATACGGAGTATATTTCCCAGTTGTCGATTTTAAGATTTAAAGAGAATATATGTTGCAGACTCAACTGTTGTATCGTGTATCGCAAATTCGATGGGATAGTTGCGTTCAAAATAGTCACCAATTTTTTAATTATTTAGCAAGAGAACATTTTTTATATAGCGGAAAGTAGACTTATAAGATACTGCTTACTTCTTTTATTTCTTACTAAGAAGTTCCTGTATGATGCCAGCCTTATGATACCCGAAAAAGTGGACAAGAAGAGGGGTACAGTTGGTTCCAATGGGAATGCTGATCGTTAAAAAACTCATCCCCTATCGTTATAAATATATTGTCAATCAAAAGAAATCAAGCATCTTAATAATGTTAGTTTCAATCAGAGAGATTTTTACAAAGTAGGATTTATTCCTTCCCAAGACATGTAAGACAAGATAATTGTTTCTTCGTTGGCCATTCCTTTTTATGAAAGAAAACAGGAGCAAGTCTTTCAATTTGTCTGTAAGATTGGAATTAAGAATACTTGTCTATAGTGTGGAAAAGTCAAATATATTAATATTATTGCTAAAATATAGTCTTAGATTGTATGTACCCTAAAAGATCTTTGGAATTTTTAAGTATCCAAAGCTGATTCACGTCACCTGTGGAGTAGGTATTTTTACAATAACTTTGAAGCCCGGCTGTGATTGCTGATTAAAAGTTCATGTTTATAATTAATGATTCCGTGGAGCACTTGGAAGAATAGACAATATTTATTTATTGTAAGGACACTACTGTAGTTAAGGTATCCAAAGCAGTGATGAAAGTCCAGTTCTTCATCTTCGGTTGAAATTCCAAAGGAACATAGAACAGACTTTTGTAAGTTTCGTGGGGGTATATGTTGAGTTTCCAAGTGAACTGTCAATACTCGATTCAATATCAAGCAGGTTATGTAATGAAATTTCAAATAACAACGATATTGTTTGGTGTAAGTGTCGTTGAATTTAGCAATTAAATGGAAGAGCGGCGAAAGATATCAGAGGGCGAGTCAAACTCATGGATCAAAAATATTCTGACAACGCCATGGCTGAAAAATAATTGTACACAAGACACGCCATATGAAACTAAAAACTAAGCAATACGAACTCTACCAAACACTTGGTGTGATCACAGGTGCTCCAGAAAGGGTAAGCAGATCCTGCTCAACACCAGTCGTGTTACTGATGTTATTACAAACCCGGTAAATATTCTAATACGGTAGGTCACATTTGTGGTGAAAAGGGAAGTGGATTGTAGTTACGACATGAAGAACATATGGGATGATTTCCACTTCATCATTTTGGAATTCTTGGTTTAATAGCTTCCTTGTGGGCAGCAACCCTCTATGAAGGAATCATGATAGGAAATATAAGCCCGGGAATATCGTATTAATTTGGAGATATATACTTCGTATGTAGGCGCTGCTGGAATATGTTGCTACAAAGAAATTGAAAGTTCACAATTTGAAGCTGAAATCAACTGTTTGGTCGTAAAATTTGTTTTCAACTAATCCTCATTGTCAATTTCTAGATGTAAGTCAAGATATGAAGCCGACATAAATGTATCTGTTGTATCATTTATCTATAGATCGATGGGATAGATTCGTTCAACATAGTCAGCAAATGTCGAAATATTTAGTGAGAGAACATCATCTATATAGTGAATATTAAAGTTAAAGGATATTGATAACTTCTTCCAAAGAATTCCCTGTATGAAATTAGCCTCATAAGAATATAGAAACAAATCGGCAAGAAGAGGGGCACAATTAATTTTCATTGGAATGCCGACTGTCTGTTGAAAAAAAAACATCATCCAAACGTAACAAATATGTTGTCAGTCAAGAAATCAAGCGTCTTGATAATGTCAGTTTCAGATAATTTAATGTTTGAATCAGAGGTATTTTTTACAAAGTAGGATGTATCCCTTCTCAAGACAAGATACTTGTAACTACGTTCGCCATTCTTTTTTTTATTATAAAAACCAAATACCAACTCTTTCAATTTGCCTTTTAGTTTGGAACGGGGAATATTTGTGTAAAGTGTAGAAAAGTCAAATGATTTAATACTTTTGCAAGATGAGAGAGTCTTAGATTGTGTGTACTCTTCTGTGTAGTATTTATATTATACCAATACCACATTGTTGACTGCTTTGTCGGCCGGTACAAACACTAAACGTTTTGCGAGTACTTGCAATTTGTTTTTAAACAAAGGAATGGGCGTATTGCATATTCTTTAGAAAAAACAAATAACAGTACAACATAAGAAGGAACTATACAAATCAGTTAAAAAAGCCTTAACTCATCAAATGGATACAAATAGAAATGCTACACAGAGTGAAAGTGGCCGGGTACTTGTATATCCCAACAACAAAAAGACAATAAGTACAGATCTGAGAGTACTCTTTATTAGATCTTATACTATTATATATCTTTGAGTGCAAGTTTGACCAGATTGTAATACAAATCATGGTAGATCATTATTTAGTCATTCAGGAATATACTTGCTGAAAAATTATCTCTCCATAACGCCACCTAATTATTACAATCGTAAAAAATGGAAGTCATTGTAGTGGTGACGCGCTGTCAATTTAACATTTGAAAACCGATATATTTATCCACATAGTATCATTTTGATCCTTATCCCTTTCTTTGGAATTGATGCTTATGCACAAAAAAGATCCACGAGAATTTCCAACTACAACAATGGACTGTTTTGTGAAAATTTATCTATTATTTATAAATTTACAAATATCTCGAAGCTAATTTCGATAATTGAAGTAAAACCACATACATAAAGATCCATAAAACCATAAATTGGACACATTCATTTACTTTTAAAGCCCATACAAGTAGATGTGAACAATTCAAATTAACCAACTTCGCCTTGTTTACCTTTGTTAACAAAGAGTTTCATTTCTTTTGTTTGATTTCAACTGAGTGTTCGCTGTAATATCTTGCTCAATGTAAGTTTTAGTATTCATTGATGGTTTACTCTTTAATTACTCGTTCTTAGATTGGGGTATATTTGTTCGTAGAGTACTTGTGACTACAGTTCAGCAAACTCACTGAAATAGTTTGTTGAAATAATTTTCCAGTTTGCCCAAGTTTCTTCTCTAAGTCTTTAAACTGAATTTTCTTAGTCTTAGATATGGTTTCTTTGCACAGATTGTTCAGTCATCCAACATAATTTATAATAGGTAAACCCAGTGTTTTGAGAATAGTGACTTTGTCAATCATGCTTAATTGCTCTTTTTTTCCTAATCATCTATTAGTTTTGACAATTTTTCCGACTGTTTCTCTATATTCAGTTTATCCAATTATTTCCGGTCAGCTATGATTCCAAGGCTGTTTACGTAATATTTACAATTTTTACGTCAAATTGTCTGTGCAATGTTTGGTATAAAACAAGGAGATGAAGTATGATTGCAAATGAGACAGATTACCACCAAAGGTCAAATAAAGTGAATATAGTAAAACAACTATGGGCAACCGCGCGACCTTCAACAATGAGAACAAACCAATACCCCAAGGTTGGATATAAAATATCCCGACATTAAAAATATGAAACAATTCAAATGAGAAAATTAACAGCCTAATGTGTACGAATTTTTTTTTTACGAATTTACAAAATACTTATATAACAGAAAAGAACCAACGACTGGACTACATGCTCCTGACTTGGGACAGGCATATTCTATGGAGTCGGAGTTAAACATATTTATATGCTCTCAACCCTTCACAGTAATGTTATAGTAAAACATAAAACAGACACACAAACTAGTTGAAAAAAAGTTTACGTTTACCTAGCCATATGCCTTAATTTTGGTTCTATAGAGATAAACATTGCCATAAAAGCGCGAGGTGACTATGTTAAACGCATCTATCCCATCGAACTAGAGATAAAAGATACAACATATAAAGTTAAGTCGGCCTCATATCTTGACTCACATTTAGAAATAGACAATGAGGGTTAGTTATTTTCACGATAAAAGAGATGATTTCAGCTTCCCAATTGTAAATTTTCCATTTTTAAGAAGCAATATTCCAGCAGCGCCTGCATACGGAGTATATATTTCCCCATTGATACGGTACTCCCGTGCTTGTATATTCTATCATTATTTCTTTGATAGAGGGTTACTGCTCACAAGCTATTAAACCAAGAGTTACAAACGGTGTAGTTGAAATTATCTCTTCGTAAATTTTACGGACGCCATGACGAGTTGGTTGACTATTATGTAATAACCGTTTCACAGATGATATCGGATATGTTCTTATGTCGAAACTACCATCCCCTTCCCTTTTCATGAATGTGAACTTCCAAATGAGACTATTTACCGGGTTTGTAATAACACGAGCAACACGACGGGTGCAACAAGTGGAGCAGAATTTGATTACCCTACCGGAGCACCTGATATCGCCCCCAGATTTTGGTGGGACTCGTGTTGCTTAGTCTTTAGTTTTCTTTTTTGTGTCATGTATACTATTAATTGTCTGTTTGTCTTTTTCATTTTTAACCATGGCATTGTTAGTTTATTTTCGATATACGAGTTTGACTGTCCCTTTTTGCAAGCTACAAAAAACAACGTTTAACCCATCATGTTTTTTTTAAATGTCCTGAACCAAATCAGGAAAATGGCGATTGCTATCTTTTAGTTCGTTTCTGTGTGTTGTATTGTCGTATGTTTTTGTAGCATTTCAGTGGTTATGTTTTTTTCTTTATTTTCCTCTGATAGTTGATGTGTTTCCCTTGGTTAAGTTTGTTTTCTCTTAATCGATGTATGACTTTCGAACAGCGGTATACTACTGTTGGCTGTTTCGAAGTCGAGAGAAAGATTTAAAATGTTCAACTGCAATAAGTGCATGCTTTATTTCATCTTCGGAATTTAAAAAAAGAGTTTTTTTCGTTTTCTAGTTGTGAAATATTTAGACCATGAGGTGCTTTTTTAAAAAAATATTGTACTGCAAGCAATTAACTCAACAAATAAAACAAACAATAAAACGTTTATAGTCGAAGGTTTCAAAGATTTACAAATTATTTATAATGCTTCCTTTTAAGTCATGATTTAGGGTTTAGACCCACCTCTAAAATGAATCATTAATTCCACATTTCCACAATAAAATCTTATTCCAGTGAATCAAATGCTAAGGAAAGGCAAAAAAAAAATAAAATAAAGCTGCTTCAGTATAAAAAATTCAGAACAAATTATCATGTCTATACATTGACTTTTTATATATCAATTTTGGTCTTTAATGATTATTAATGATATGATTTTTTATGTCTTTGTACTAAGGTATATGTTATTAATTTCACATATGTATCTTATTAAGTTATTTTGCGGTAATTATCCAAGGACAAAGGTATTTTTTCCTAAAAACTACTGACATAATCCCGATTTTTTGAGTGTGACATAAAGAATATTTTTTATCATAACAAGTGTAAGAGACCTTCCAAAATATGTTCTTTAGTGATGACCTAAATTGTCGATAAAACTCAAATGTTTCCCAGCTGTATTAACTCTTGTATTGTTAATTAACCATCTACCTGTTTGCTCTCCGAATCTATAAAAAATGACATATATTTATATAGATTTCAAATAAATGTCTTTAAAATTTCAATTTCATGGTAAGAGCTTTTATACAGTTCCTTGTAATACTCTTTACTGACATTAGAATTTAAATTTGATTTACAGTAACCTCCCTATTTAAAGACGATAAGTTATCAATAATATTTTTAATTGCCTGCATTTTTCCAAAGATAGAAAATATTTTGTATTTTTTCAACTTCCGCCACCCATTTTTTTCTTCTAATTTGCCCTTTGCCCTTTACAAATATATATCATTGAGATCTGTTTCGAAGTGTTTTTGTATCTAGCATTTCATTTAAAGTTTTAAGTTTGTTTTTCAAATCATTTGTTTTGTATTTCCTTTCTTTTGCATTATTATTATATTTACACTATATAATAGGAGAGTCTCGTGTATCAGTTTTAAACAACTACTACTGAATAAGAAGATTGTCATTATTAAATTCATTCTCGTACCTATCAATTAACGCATTTACTATTTCTTGATATTGCAAGTAGGGGGCTGAAATGACACTGTACACAAATTTGGGTCCTGAATTTTAAAGTAAAGTAGTGATTTGGTCCAGCTAAAAAAGGTTGAAAATGAACACCTCGGAAGCTGTAAAATGATTTCAAGACTCTCTTAACATTAAATTGTCCATATTTTGAGTTAGAGCTGATAAATTTTTCTATAATTTTGATATATAATTTGTCCCAAAAGTAGTACAAAATACTGTAAAAATATTATTGAGAAAGCGCAAGTGGGATGTTTTTAATTTTCATTTATTGTCTTAAAAGAAATGCACAACGAAATAACTGTGTAATCGGACCATATCTATATAATTATATCTAATTTAAGAGATAGCTTGGTAGTCTCTACTTGAAATTTGAGCTGGC
The DNA here is from genome assembly GCF_965363235.1 of Mytilus galloprovincialis. Taxonomy (NCBI): domain Eukaryota; kingdom Metazoa; phylum Mollusca; class Bivalvia; order Mytilida; family Mytilidae; genus Mytilus; species Mytilus galloprovincialis. The sequence continues at coordinate 71,020,174 of NC_134843.1, forward strand.
CTGATCATGCTTACTTGTGAGCTTTATATAAAAAAAATCAATTTATAAAATATTTTGTTTTTGATGTGCAATTTTGTTTTGTTTTGATAAACAGGTTCCAAATGTGTATCGGTTTATGTGTTTTTATAAAAAGTAAAATAACAAAAATATCGAAATCCGAGGAAAATTCAAAACGGAAAGTCCGTAATCAAATGGTAAAATCATAAACTCAAACACATCTTACGAATGTATATTAACTGTCATATTTCTGAGTTGGTACACGCATTTTCTGATGTTCTTATTATTAGATGTAGACAATGTTGGATTAAACCTGTTTTAGCTAGCTAAACCTCTCACTTGTATGACATTCCATAAAATTCCATTGTTTTGACAACGATGTGTGAACAAAAAATGATAGAGGGTACTGCAGTCAACATTGTGTTATAATCTTAATCCCTTTAAAAACAAACAAATATGTAACAAAATATTGATAAACTGTTTACGATTACTGATTAGTTTTTTAAAACCTTTTTGAAATGGTTTTTGATTTTTGTTTTTATATTAAAGAGAAGATTGTTCAAATGAGTCTTTGACCGTGCCCGCAAATTTAGAAACGATCCAAGTAAACGTATCGATCCTTTAAATAAACTAATTCTAAAAGGTTACCAATTCAACACTGTAATCACATCATTGCATGTTGTTTAATTGATTTTATTAGCAGTAAATTGAAAGCAAACTAAATATTATTAATATATACATATAGACATTCATGGATCTACAATCTGTCGATACATGTATGTTGGCATTGCACACGGTTTTGTTTTTTTCTGTGACTGTTTATGACGTCTTTACATTAAATTCTTTAGATGTTGGTTGTGTACTGATTGATAACTAAGTCTTAGATGCATGATTTTTTTATCAGCTGTTTGTGGCTTTGAAATAGCTGTCAGTAACTGCGAGTACTCTCAGATCAGTACTTAATGTATTTTTGTTGTTGGGATATACAAGTACGCTTCCACGTCCACTCTGTCTTTTTGTTAGATGTATTGTTATTTATATCCATCTGATTATTTAAGCCTTTTTCAACTGACTTTTATAGTTCGTTCTAATGTTGTACTGTTACACCACTGTACAAGGTTAGGGGAGGGTTGCGATCCCGGTTATATGTTTAACCCCGACACATTCTGTATGTATGTGCCTGTCCCGAGTCAGGAGCCTATAATTCAGTGGTTGTCGTTTGTTGATGTGTTACATGTTTGTTTTTCGTAATTTTTTGTACATATATTAGGCCGTTAGTTTGAATTGTTTTACATTTGTAATTGTGGGGTCTTTATAGCTTACTATGCTGTATGCAATTTGTTCATTGAAGGCTTTACGTTGACCTAGAGTTGTTCATTTCTATGTCATTTTGTGTCTTGCTCTTGTAGAGAGTTGTCTCATTGGCAATCATACCCCTTTTTATATTTAAACTTGAGAGAAGATCGTTCATTTACAAACACTGGGTCGATGCCACTGTTGTCGGAGTTTTAATTCCCCGAGGGTATAGCCAGCCCAAGAGTCAGCTGTATTTGGAAAAAACTTATATAGTAATTTTGGTCCTAAATGTTCTTCAACTTCGTACTTTATTTTGCCTTTTTAACTTTTTTGGATTTGAACGTCACTGATGAGTTTTTGTACGCGTCTGGCGTAAATAAAAAAAAAATCCTGGTATATATGATGTTTTTTTTTAAACCACTAGGTCATTGCAACTGTTGGTGGAGTTTTAATTCCCCGAGGGTATCACCAGCCTAGTAGTCAGCACGTCTGTATTGACATGAATTATCATTGATATGTTCATATTTATGAATTAATTGTTTACAAAACTTTAGAATTTTTGAAATAGTAATGCTTTTCTACCTCAGGAATAGATTATCTTAACTGTACTTGGCAAAACTTTTAGAAATTGTGGTCCTCAATGCTCTTCAACTTCGTACTTTATTTGGCCTTTTTAACTTTTTTGGATTCGAGCGTCACTGGTGAGTCGTTTGAACACGAAACACGCGTCTTGCGTAAATACAAAATTTAATCCTGGTATTTGCATGTATGATGACTTTATATTCAAATATCTTCATACTGTTAATGCACCAACGCTCTTCAATTAAAATATGTACTTGTTTAAAGAATGTGTTCCTTGTGTGCACTTTAGTTTAATAAAGTAAATATCTTATCTAGAATTTCCAAATTAATTATGAAGATTCTTCCTTCAATTTTCACAAAAGTCTTTTGTTAGCTCAAAAAGTAGTCGTTTTTTGTTTGTTTGTTAAAGAAACACCTCTGAGTTTGTCAAACCTAAACTATGGTGGTGTTTGCAAGGAAATTTATCATTATTTTTTTGTAATATCATTTTTTGAAAAATTCGTTTAAATTGTCACACTTTTGTTGTTGAAACCAAGTACACAGTCAGGAGCGTTTTCCCTTCCTTGCTTAACATCAACGATTTGATAAACAAATTGATTTCTTTAAATGTTCATATAATGTAGCAAATATGTGTAGTTTTCTTTTACAAATACGCAGTTCTGAAAATCCTTTCAAATGCCAAGGTCATAGACACATAAATAGCATTGTGGAAGTTAAATTCTATTTTAAGCTTTATTACTGATTTTTCGGAAATCTCTCGTAATAAGAAAATGAATTGTACAGGATGTAAGTTTTGATGTGTAGTTCTTTTAATTATAAAAGTGACACTTGTGATATTTATATAAAATGTACTGCATGACAAACATTAATTTCAGTGCCCACAGCAAATGTTAATAATTAGCTTATTATCATCGGTATTATTCAATTTTGATGCGTTGACCTAAAATGAAATTGACTACCTGACCTATTTTTACAATCAACTGGTGCAGGATATGAAAGGTAAAACAATTCAATATTTGATAGTCTAAGAATATTCATATTTGCATCGACATCATATACTTTACTTATGTGACAATATAGTGTAAATACAGCATCATTTTGTGAATTTAGTATTTCAAGTGATTTTATCCATCTACGGAAATTTGGGAGTTTATAAATCACGAGCATATCTATCCATTTCTCAAAAAGGGGGTTAAAATCATATGATCTCATTCAAATGCATTTATCGTCCTGTATCCGCCACCATTACGCTTTTATAGTTATAGGTTGCAATTATGTAAATTTAGACAATGCAATTTCACATAGGAACTCCCTTCGCGGCTTAAACTTTTATTATTTAGTTCCGTGAAAAATAATATCCCAGAACGGAAAGTTTATATGCACTTCTATTTTAATCAAAGGTCAAAGTATAGGGTTGTGCGGCATCTTTTCAACATTTATATGCCCTGAACTTTTAAGAGTTTATACTTAAACTAAAATTCTATACTATCATTACCTCTATTTATGGACTTCCTAAGAATTAAAATTTAGGCGCTACCATGTTTTTCTGTGCTGGTTACATTCTCAAGTGATGTCTCAATGAGATGAAACACAGAAGACATATCTAAGAACCAGTACGTTAACCATTTTACGTATCGATGAATATATTATATCTCCCCAAAAGAGGCGTGGTTTGAGAAACACCTGTATTTACAACGTGCATAGCTATAGAGTTAATGTATAACTTCAGAACCGATTGAGCTAAGATAGTTTTAGCTGAATTGAAAACCGTTTAAGGATGTGCTTTTGGCATATTTTCATTTGTTTTTATCTGCTGCGTTAAGCATTTTTCAACATTTTTTGTAGTTTGTTTTTATAATAGTCTGGTACACACGATTTTCCAAGGTTATTGGGAGGACTGGGATTCCGCTTACATGTTTAAAACCTCCTTATTCTGTATGATTGTGTCTGTCCCAAGTCAGCAGCCTGTAATTCAGTAGTTGTAGTTTGTTGCGGTGTAACATATTTGTGTTTCGTTAATTTTTTTGTACTTTTATAAGGCCGTTAAGATTAAATTGTTTTACATTTGTGATTTAGGGGTTTTTATAGCTGACTATACGATATGGGATTTGCTCATTGTTGAAGGCCGTTCGATAACCTATATCTGTTAAATTCTGTTTCATTTCGTATCTTGTGAAGAATTGTATAAATAAAGGCAACAGTAGTATACCGCTGTTCAAAACTCGTAAATCCATGGACAAAAAACAAAATCGGGGTAACAAACTAAAACTGAGGGAAACGCTAAAAATATAAGAGGAGAACAACGACACAACAAAAAAATGTAACACACACAGAAACAGACTAAGCATTAGACAGAATCCGATGAGAATAACAAATATAATATGTATAACATCAAAACCAAATACACGAATTAGGGATAGAAAAGTACCGTGACACGTCTTATAGTAATGTGAATTCATACTCAAACACAAGAGAAAACAAACGACACAACGAAAACACAACGTGTTCATTACCAATCATACCATATCCTGAACAAATTCTTAAAATGTGACATTGCTGCTTTTTAGGTGTATGAAAATGTAACGATTTCATTGTTTTTATTTTCAATCTTAATTCCTCTCTTTCATGAAGCTCTACAATGGATGTACTTGCATTTTATTGCGCGTTCATGTCTCATCGTTAAGTTTCTGAGATGGAGTCCAAAAGATTATTTTAAGAATTGTATCATGCCTTGCTGATCCTTTTTTTGAACTTGCCTCTTTCCATCAGTGGAATGTGTAGCAAATGCTTTCTCGTTTTGGCTTCATTGATTACACATGACTGTTTCTCGTCAGTTTTACTTATATGCTTTTGAATGTACACTGATTTTCTAATTTGGCAGATCTATTTTTTTGGGTTTATCATATTTTCCCTTTTCCTGGTAATTTTTAATATCAGGCCTAGGGTTACATTATTGTGCTGTCTGACCAAATTAAAAAAACGGACTTAACTCAAATAATTGTTTCAATATATACTTTGTAAAGCGCAAATGCGAATGTTAGGAAGAATTAAAAATGAAAACGATATTAATTGCTATGTTTATTAATATATTATACTGAGTAATATAAAGCATGATTTCATTTATAGTCTATAGTTCATTATGACATTAAATACATTATAATTGATGTGAACAAATATTTTGTACATACAGTTAACTGTATCAAAATAGCTGTTTAACAAAAAGTCGTATAATTTTCTTATGTTGTACTGTTTTACCACTGTCCCAGGTTAGGGGAGGGTTGGGGTCCTACTTACATGTTTAACCCCGCCACATTATTTATGTATGTGCCTGTCCCAAGTCAGGAGCCTGTAATTCAGTGGTTGTCGTTGTTTATGTGTTACATATTTGTTGTTCGTTCATTTTTTTACAAAAATAAGGCCGTTAGTTTTCTCGTTTGAATTGTTTTATATTGTCATATCGGGGCCTTTTAAAGCTGACTATGCGGTATGGGCTTTTCTCATTGTTGAAGGCCGTACGGTGACCTATAGTTGTTAATGTCTGGGTCATTTTGGACTCTTGTGGACAGTTGTCTCATTGACAATCATACCGCATCTTCTTTTTTATAGTTATAATTTAATTCAAACTTTTCGTAAAAATACACAAAATGTTGCCACTTTTAGAGTAGCGTAAGACTGATGGTCATTTGAGGTTCAACAAGCCATGGTAATTTTTACATTGAAAGTAAGCTACATGTATACGTATATAATAATATTTCAAATACATCTTGAACAAACTATTTTGAATAACAAGGAAATAAAATAGAAAAAAATATATGTTTGCGCTGATAGCATTTCATTCGTTTAACTTAAATTAAATTTACAGTAACCGGACAAGTAACCAGAAAAAGAAAAAAATAGAAAAATGAAAGGAAAAAAAAAATTAATTTAGGAGTTGGTTGAAGGGAGTATACAACATGTTAACTTAACTTGTGTAATCTGCAAGTTTCTACCTGTGGTCAAAAAATGATTTTAAATGAGCGGCCTCATGGAGGCCAAGTTCTACGCTCCATGTACGGCAAGGTACCCATACCATACGTGTTAAAGGGAACATTTTATATAACAATATCTGCCCCTATCAAACACTCATTTTTCCCCATTAAACTGTAAAAATGGCAGGCCCTTTAGTTTGGTTGAATTTCTATTAATAGCCTAATTGTGGGAATTAGAGATACATGTATTATCCTGAAAACGTCTCAAATCATCCAAATATGGCTCATGTGAAGTCAAAATATCTAAAAAATATTTTGCTGATGTGCTTTTTATTTAAAAGTTATTATAAAAGTCACACATAATTTATCAATCTACATTTATTAAATTTTGATTCATGTGATCTTGCAAATGTCAACAGTCTTTTTAAAAAAAAAAACATTGGCCTTAAATTAAAGACGTTCACATACTTTGAATATAGTTAAATGTATTGTAACAACATACCTGTTATCATAGAATTTATAAAAAAACCAACTTTGAGTTTTATCGATATTGGTTCTTAATCTTTTGTTCTTTAATTCGTTCTTTACAGTAATTCTAAGGAGGAAAATCACAGTATGATTCACATTTGAAAAAAATCATAATGATCATACCACATATTCAGAATTATGTGCAATTTCTAATAATTTTATAAACAATTGAGTTGAATCTAACAAAATTATTAAAAGGTAAAATAACAAAAGTACCGAACTCCTAGGAAAATTCAAAACAAAAAGTCCTTTATAGAATGATACAATTGAAAGCTCAAAAACTGTAATGAATCTTAACACTATAAAACACGCAATTATTACACAACAATGAAAACCAAAATGGCATATAGACACTCTATAGATAACGTATACTATATCAATGAAATGAAAATAAAATACTGTTAAGAACTTGTTAGATACAGTATAACAATGGCGTTATCTAATATTTGAACCACAATTGTACATAACTTAGATACTAAATAGTTATAGATATCATTTCTGTGAAAATTAATCCGATGTCAAAATTTATCACCGGTGAACGTATTTACTTTTAAAATTACTAGGAGATACCAGCAAAATCGCAGAAAGACGTCGGGTGTCTGTGTTCAAACATTAAAAGGGAGAGGGGTTCCGACTTCAGGTGCCTTTTTTACACATTAAAAAATGGGAGGAGCATTTCGACACGTTTAACGCCTATTTCATTTTTGAACAGTACTGCACCTGAGTAAAAAGGGTGTTATTCTAATGTTTTTTGAAGACTGAATATATGTCCCTATTTATTGCAACTTTGCTATTTGTGCAGTCAAATTGCATTGACTATATATCCATTTGCCTTGTTAATGGCGTTGACAATGCGTTTCCGTTGATTTTTATTTTTCACGTCAATAACAAATAAGGGGACGCGGAAATTTTACGTCGTCCGCTTTGATTTAACAAAATGATGGGTTTTACCCTAAATATTTCATTTGGAGCAGTTATAGGATGTGCAGTACTAGTATGTAAAGAAAACTATACATTGTCTCGAATTATAAATTTTAAATGTACTCGGTCTAAGACAGGTATGCAAAAAGTCACCTCTGGAAACACTAAAAACAATGTTTGTCTAATTCCGAAAGGACGTTATTTTAATTATTATAAATTAGCAAGAGAACGTTCTAATGAATTGAAAAAAAAAAAAACCACAAATGATTTAAAAGAAAAAAAGTAACCTTTTATAGTTTTATTTTTTCCCCCGTATATAGCCAACGAGAAGATAAACAGGTTATGAGAACTTAGTGTAAACTTAATTAAAATATTGTTCCGTCGTAAAGGATCTTTTGATTTTGTCACTGTTATTCAAAACTAAATTGTAGGGACTTTCCATTTTAAATTTTCCTCCGAGTTCAATATATATATATATGTGATCTTATTATTTCATAACTATTAATAACCGAAGAAAACACACAAGAAACACGATTGATAAAGCAAATCACAATGGTAGTCTTCCTCTAAGATTAAAGCTCATTATGTCAGTTCTTACTGTTATCGAAATTATACGTGAATTTTGAAGGTATATTTGTCTAAATTTGAAGGTAACGATATATAGAAATTGAACGTTCATTCTGAGTGATAATAAAATGGAAACTAACAGACGGATACATTGACAAAACCTGTCATAACAGTTATTACTAGTATTACGTAAAAAAATATTTTGGATATAACGCGTCTTCTGATTGGCTGACGTTGTTTTGTTTATCAGCTCATAGACATAATTTTGTCATCGACGTATTTTCATGTTTACTACGGTTTAAATTGGAATTTAGAATTCATTTATAAGAAATGATAGAATTTTTTTTCTGTCTATTCGAAATGACATTAAAATGTGGTGCACACTTTATTCAGTGTGCACCAGATTTTTGATGTTATTCCTTCATAGACAGAACAAATATTACAGTCATTCCTTAATTATTATAATTACTACATTATCAATCATTGGAATGACATTTTTTCAAATAATTTAAAAATCTATATACACTTTCAATAGATTATACATTGAAAATAACTACCTAAGCATATAAATACTTGTAAGTTCCAAACTATATACTATCTCTATATGGCCCTTCCTAAAAGGGAACTTTTTCAACTTGACCCTCACACTTCGCTGGATATTACGATCAAACTCTTTCTTCCAGTTACAAAGTAAACATTTTTTTACTATACGCAAAAACATCTTCAGATGTTATGTGAACTAGGTTTACTATATCTGTTCGCTTCCTTACTTTCTTCAATATGAAATTTGTAACAAATTAAAACAAAACATCAAGGCAATGTCACAGTGACCAACTTTATCACTGAGCGGTTTTCGACAACATGTAGATCTTCAGCTGCCCTGAAAAATAAAAGTTATGAAATCACATATCTGATTGATTAGATACATCGTTATTTTATATTAATATGGAGGGTTAAATAAATCAGTCAAAATCTAATAAAATTGTTCTGGATTGCGTATTTTAATGTTTTGTAATGGAATGTTCTGGAAAAATATCATTGGGTAGGATTTTGTTAACTCTATGACAATAAGAATATAATGTTTGATTGACAATGATATAACTCTCCATCAGAGATCAAATGACGTAGAAGTAGGCATTCTATCAACAACTTTATGGTAAACATTGAGAATGGAAATGGGGAATTGGGTGAATGTTTTTTTTTAAATTATTTGAATACTACCATCGAACATTTGATTTAAACAATAGCCCGTTTCACACAACAAATATTTATCTATTTATCACTTTTACTTGAGTATGTGATACATTAAATTCGTGTATTGGTGCCATTTTTATACCCCAACATACATATATTTGAAAAAATACATAATCTTTAGTTAATATGTTATATGATTTTTATTTCAAATCTTTAAATGATTGAAAAGAAGTTATAAATATAAAAAAAATGTGTTATGAAGCATTTCTTATTCTAATTACAACTAAAAAAAACAATATGGCTGCGGAAGTATATAGCTGATTTCGGAGCAGTTTAAAAGACACATAACATATCAAGGAATTACATCATATAAGTATAGCTTCTTTGAGTTTTACTGATGGAACAAATATATGGTGAGCTTTGAAGATTCCAAATTTTTTTTGGTGTATTTTAAGTATTATTTTAATGAAATACAAATTATTTTAACTGGCTATGCAGAGAAGACATTACACTATATAAAAAACTATACCCCCCACAAAAAAAGAATGAAAAAGATTATCAACATGTACAGCTATTTCTATTCATCATTTTATAGTGCAAAATGAAACAAATTTTGGACATTTTATTTGGTGTTAAGATTATATGTAGAATCTATATTACTTACAACAGTGATGTACCGTTTTTAACGCATTTTAATTAATTTATAACTCATATAATCTATGACCAAACATTTATATTCTAAAAATGCTAGAATTTGTATTTGGTTTTAAATTGCATTCCTAAACTTGGAGAACGTTACGGTTATTGCTAACTTATTGTTCATGTGACATACCTGAACTGTGACATTAAATACAGCCATGATTGTACTTAGAATATATTCGTACTTTATTTTGCCTTTTAAACATTTTTTTGATTCGAGCATAACTGATGAGTTTTTGTAGACGAAACGCACGTCTGTCGTAAATATAAAATTTTAATCCTGGTATCTATGGTGAGTTTTTTTGGCAATGGTTAGTAAGTCTGTAATAGTATTCCAGTGTCAGTATCGTTTTGTGAATGTTATGTTGTGTATTATAGTACACGAGTAAAACAAACAGTTTTTTTTTATTGAATTATTGGTGCAAATTTAAACCGACACTCAGTCAATACGTGTTATGCATGAAAGTGTTGCAGTGTGAATCTGTCCATTCATGTTTTGACACATTTTTTCTCTCCAAAAATAGTAAAGCAATTCATTTGTCTCTAAAGTCTCTTTTAATAGGTGCAACGGTGAGAGTTCTGAATTCGACTATTAGCATATCTTTCCGTTGCAATGTCATTGTACTTGATAAAAGAAAGTAATATGTATATAGTTATCAAAGGTACCAGGAATATAATTTAATTCGTCAGACGCGCGTTTCATCTACATTAAACTCACCAGTGACGCTCAGATCAAAATAACTATGTAAATTCAGATTTATCCTTGTTTGTTAGATCTATATGAAACTGAGTAATAATTACCTTCTATTCTGAAACGTTGTCTCTCTTGTATGGTTCTTGGCTAAAGTGAAATAATTATCTGAAAAAAAATAATAAATTACAGTCTATCAATCAATGATGTATTCATCATTGTTGATTGTTACTGTTTATCAGTTCCGAATGATACACGCTATTGATATTTGTTAAGATTTGAGAAAAGGAAGCGTTAAATGTCCATCTCACCTCCACATTTTCTCTGATAATCTGATGTTTGTGTGGAAAAATGATTATATCTTCGTCGTTTGAAATATTGTAGATGGTTGTCTAATTGTCAATCATCTAACATCTATTTTATGTTAGAGAAAGCAAGAAGTTGTATTGAGGTCACAGTTGCTTACATTGAGCATCGTAAAGCATGCAACGTAAACAGATTAATGTATTATAAACTATTCAATGTATATGACTGTGACCTCACTATTTATGAACTACTCTATTTATCTACATTTTTTTTGGGATATTTTTTACAATTTTAAAGGTGGTTGACAATAAGATTTTGTGTCTTGTAAAAGCTTCCCATATCCTGTTTTCATGGATTCTAGTTTGTTTATAGTACGTAAGGTGCGTGTGTTTTTCAATCAGGTTATCTTCTATTGTTTTGTTCGCATACATATTATTTGGTTTGTGTCTTTCGTTTAATGGCATCTGTATTTTGAAAGTCTGATTGCACCTATGTATATTGTCTTTGATATTTTCTACCCGTTCGTCAATTTTTCATTAAAATTTGATAAAGAACCATAGATACTTTGGATGCGCAAATAATAAAAATTGTAAATAAATACAAAATCTGTGCTTACAAACTGTATTACCATAAATTACTTATTAAATGTCTGAACATGACTATTGTATAAAATTTTCAAGCTAGTACTAAGTTTTGCTCACCATTTAAACAATCCGATTACAGAGTTGCTGCTTATTAACTTGCAATTCTGCCTTTGAAATAGAAAATTCATTCACATCGTATGGTTTGTATGTTAACAATAATAAATTAGATGAACAATATTTAACTTTCATCTTACAACAAATGTAGACATTATACATATAGAATAAAAAAAAAGATAATTTCATAAATTTAATACATAATACACATTAAAAAATGCGGTATATTTTCCTATTAAACATAAATATACTTAAGTCACTGTTTATATATATGTTATCATTTAAGAATGCAGAGGTTTTTGTACTATTATATGGTTAAAGGGAACTGAGGTGAAATTGAAAAATATGTAAAATTTAGAATTGATACTATAAGTCAGAAGAGCATAAGAAATAAGTTAAGCTAAATATATTATTAGTTTAAAGAGCTCCTTTTCGATATTTTTTTTTCAAATGGTGGGAAAAGGCTGACTCGGACTGTTACCTTATATTTGCATTGGTATTATTCGGGTCTCAAATCGAAATAAATAAATCTTAGTCTGCTTAAATCTTAGTAAATGAACTTGTATGAGCTATAGATGTCTTGTAAACAAGGACAACTGGGTTTTATGAGGTAAATATTTAACCCTGTTGCATAGCAGAAAATGAAATTAGTCCGAATATCTGACAAAAATTTCTAAACTTGACCTAAGTATATCATTAAGTTCTACAGTATCTAGTTGTAAAACTATTTTGTTACGACTCAAAAAAGGTCATCGACCTTTCTGACGAAGACGGCGTTTCATAATTAATTTATTCATCAGTCTTTTAAAAAGTGTACACCAACACTATAATGGACAAATTTTGATTTATGTTTATCTGGACATAAGTTGTTAATTAAATAGAACACTTACACAATAAAGAAATATATTAAATCAAAGCAATTGTAAAGTTGTTTGCAGCGACTAATAAGAACTACCATTTAAGACATAAGGCTTAAGTACGCTAGACGTGTGTTTTATCTTCACATTTTTAAGTGGCGTTTTGATTAAATAAGTGATTACTAAAAGGATGACATTATATCTTTAAAGAAAGATGCAAATATTTCACCACTTCAAATATCAATATCGTTACTCATATTTGTAGTACTTTAAGCTTGTATAAATGATAAAAACACTTAATAATATGAAACATAAATGACAAGGCTATATAAAAGTTCTGACAATACGTCATATTGGTAACACATATCCACAGAAATTGTACACAAACACTCAAACACACATATGAATATATATTTATAAATTTAAAAACAGATGAAGAAGAAAAACAAAACACCCAAAAATATAAAAAAATAATCTAAATGAACTTATCATTTATCTGAAACTTCAATAGCACGACGATATGATTTTGTAAAAAAAATATATCTTTTAGAGAAATGGTATTGATGATCAAACTTTTATGTTTTGTTCAAATCTTTTGAAATAAACATATTGCATACTAATCAAAGTCATGGAAGTTATTATTGTTACAATGCAGAGATGCAATGTCGGATTATTTGAATCAAATTCATTTAATCAAATTCATTTAACATTTTTTTTACAATAAACATTAAAATTTAGAGTGTTTCTGCTGCAAATTAATTCATGTGTTTTGATTTATTGTATAGTTAAATTGCGAGAGAATATAAATTAAAAAGAAAAACGAAAAATTTATGTGAAAAAAAATCAAACTGACTATTTATTTTGTATGAAAAAGGACTATAGTTTGTACAATATTTTTGTACAAATTATAACTTGTACAAAATGATAACTTGTACACAACATATACATCATGGATTATATGATTTGTTTTATATTTTAAATGATAACTTGATAAGCATGTACAACAGAACAGAGCTAGGCAAATTTAAAATAGCAAATGCAAAAATTGAAAAATCTTAATTGGACAGGTTAAACATCTTTTTAATGTCATATTTAACAACATGAAACCTTCCTTCACTATTAAAGCAATTTATCTACACAATATGCTCTCCAATTAACACATAGAGTAATCTTTTTATTTTTAAATACATTAACAAATTTACATAAAATTGGCATTGGTAAACTATCTTGATATAATTTAAAAACTTAAAAGGTATACCGTGGATTCATTATTATGCGTTGGATACCAATTTTCGTGGATGTCGTGGGTACAGGGGAAACACGAATTTAAATGCCTAACGCAATACACATTTTCAAAAGGAATGTATGCAAAATTTGCCATATAAACGAATTTAAATATCCACGAACATTGAAGTTTTCATCACTCCACAAACATTGGTTATAACTTATAAGAAAACAACACAATCATGTGAAATAATTTCAATTATAAATTGATGAACAAGTCAATTAATTGAACTACATGTAGGTGTTATTCACTATATTATTTACAAAAATTAAGAAATTTAGAATAACCAATATTAATTATAGTATCCTATTTATAGCAGTTAATATTATATCATAAGCATCCTGTCTTAAATATATAACAGCTAAAACATTAAGACGGACATTTATAATACATGAAATACAAAGCCACTATTAACAGTGAGACAACTGACATTATGCATTCATATTATTCAAAATACTTCACACACATATATACAAACGCATGGTAATTAACTAAATTCAAATGCTTTAATGATAGAATAAATATAATTATGTGTACAAAATGTGATTCAAACAAATACTTAATAATCATGTATATATACATATATAAATTGCTTAACAATACTATTTAGCATGGAAAGATACAATATTTACAATGCAATTAAAAATGAACGCAATATTTTGCAAGACAAACTAGACCCATCAAATCGAACTCCTTTCATTTATATTCTGTAAATACTAAACACTATAACCCCTTGACTTTATATATTTAAATGTATAAATTTCAAGAGAACATTTTTTGAAAAAAAACGCTGAATAGCAATATAACAAGTCATGTTTTTATCATGTGTAAAAAAGTATCATACATGAGCAACTGAACATCGTATTTTTTACAACTAATCTAATCAAACAAAAAATGAGAGTAATTTGATAGTATTTAATTCAATCTGCCTATACTTCTAAAAAATCTGTGAGACATCCTTCACAATCGGTAATTCTTTTTTTCACAATAGATGTTAAAACTCTAGATGGAGATACCTCAATAAATTGTTTAACATTACTTTCATAAGCAGATACTATCGTTTTTCTCCACTGTACAGGTTCAACTAGTTGTTTTTTAAGTTGTTCTTTTATATCATTAGCATCTTCTGAAAAACTCCCAGTAACATTCATAAGAACAGGTGTGCGAGGTTTTTGAAATTCAACTGAATCTATTAATGGGTCAACAACAACAGTCGCTTTCTTCATGTACATCGAATGGAAAGCTCCTGCAACACGTAATTTCCGAACGTCAATAACATTCATACTTTCTTTATCTTTTGATTTCAAATAATCAACAAAAGAATCTATGTCATCATTTGCCCCGGCAACTGTGTGTTGATTATCCCCTAAATATGTGGATATTTCTAACGATTTAAAATTGATCTTCAAGTAATGTTGAAGCTGATCCATGCGAGGACCGTAAATACTAGCCATGGACGTTGATGATCTATTCGCTTCCTCTTCCATTGATTGTCCTCGTTTCCTTACAATTTCAAGGGCATCTTCAAACTTTAAAACACCGGCGTATACAAGCGCACAAAACTCCCCAACGCTAAGACCAGCTACACAGTTGATATTTGTTAAAATGTGTGGATTTTCTACCTTAATCTGCTCTATTTTAGCCAAACATCCTACAAATAGGGCAACCTGCACGAACGCAGTTGATTTCAGCCTCTCGCTCAATTCTTCATCATTTTGAAGACAAACGTCAAGAATGTTATAACCAAGAATTTTCCCTGCTCTGTTGAAAACATATCTTGCTTCAGCACTATCCTTCATTGAACGACACATTCCGACTTTTTGTGACCCTTGACCTGGAAACATCAGCATTTTGCTTGACTTATTTTCTTTAAAGGAACAGGAATCTGTTTGCAAAACATTATCTTTTCCGCGTTCAGTAACAACATCATTATTGAGACTTTTGCCTAATTTTGGTTTTAGATTACAGAAAATAAAATTGGCTAAAGCAGCTAAACTTGGGTATCCAAACGTATCAGCTATCTCCAATTGGTAGCCTATGCGTTTCCGAACGAGTGTCATCATTTGAACTGCAATTAACGATTCACCACCAAGGGAATTAAAATCATCCTCAGGATTTATATCTTGTACTCCTAACAGTTCAGACCAAATCTGTTTTAATTCGTTTTGCACAATCTGTTCTGTAGACAAATTGGTATCAGTTAAGTCAACGTCAGCGTCATCTTCTAATTCTATTTTATTCTCAAAATCTGTATCAATATTTTCCCACCAACGTGCTCTGCGAGACTCGGATACATTCAATGGTTTGACACAACAAACAAACAAAAATTTTTCTACTTCATTTCGGTCTTCTTCGTCAAATGGACAAGATACAATAGATGCAAATCCAATATCTACAAAATAATGTGCTGTCAGAGCTTACATATCTAGAAGTATTTCATACTCTTTTCATATGCTTTTAAAGAATAAAACATTTATTTTTCGAAACGTACAATTTATTTAGTTATAAACATAATTTTACACCAATATTCCTAGGAATTCTGATGTATAATATATTCTATTGTATATTTCATATATTTCATTTTTAGCCTTTGCGATTTATTTTAAATGGTAAATAACACCCAAATGAGCGTTCTCGTTGTGTATGACGCATTAATTTTAATTGTTGGTATAATGTGGTATTGATGAATAGATTCCCTAAATACTGAGTTCCCAATAGCAAATAAAAAGGAACAACATAATTTGCCTTTCAACAATATCTACTTTTCATCAACAAGAAACGTTTCAACAAGCCTTGAATGTGCATCGATCATTTATTTGACTTTCGATAAAACCTTTTGTAATATGGAGGAAAGAATGAATTTAAAATCTATAACGAGTGTATTCATCAAGCGGTATCTAATTATAAAATACATTTTACACAAGAAAACGAGAGATGAATACAATCGATAACCATTCCACACTTGATATGGAATATTTTAATAGTTTAAGTAGTTTCCATTCAATTCAAACATGGAAGGTAAACATTTTTTCTTCAAATATTCCTATTATTAAAAAAAAAAAAAAAAATATGTACGAGACTGTCGAATGCATTAAAGTCACGATATCGGGCTTATCCACCAAAGCAATTGGCCGTTTCAGAATCTAAAGCATCATGGGTAATTTCATTGTTCGTACCCCAAAGTGAAAATAACGTTACGTCATTGGTTGAATTTCGATTGTTAAGGACGTTTTAAACCAATCAAAACGCTTTGGTGTACGCTTTTGAAAATATTACCCAGGATGCATGAGATTCTGAAACGGCGAATTGTTGGGTTCGTGTTGCTCAGTCTGTAGATATTGTGTTCTGTGTACCATTGTAGGTCTATTTGTCGTTTTTTGCTTTGTTTATAAACCTAACATTGTCCGATAGATTAGACTTATGAATTTGAATTTTCTTTTGGTTTCTTTTGCCTCTTTAAAAAAAATTATAATTGTCTCATTGCTTTTTTACAATTAATCATTAAAATAAAAAACAAATCCATAAACAATAATGAATATGAGCCCCGAACGGACATATAAACACTAAACATGGACATCAATCAACGATGTGTTTGACAATGGGACAACCAGAGTTCAAACGACAAACATTTAAGTTGCTGAACGCTCTTGTAAGACTCTCGTACAAGTTTCTATTTTATATGGATTCAAAAATATAATTTTGTTCAAAATCAAAAATATTGATTTATTGCATCGTTGATTAAATACACACACCAAAGTGTTATATTAGTGACAAAATATTCGTGAATCCTTTGTCAGACCGTGTGAAATAGCTGATCGAGGCTTATATTATTATAATTGTACATCAATTTTTCATATTTTCATAAAATTAAACAAAAAATAATACATACCAGACAGAATGTGTTCCCATTTCTCAGGTTCCATCATAGGCTCAAACGGTCTAAGATCATAGTCTTTGAAAAACCACCATCCATCTAGTACACCCCAGGCTAATGTTGCCCATGTTTCGTTCTTTGCACTTTCAATTATGAACAAGGTACCGTCTTCCCCTAAACATGACTTCAAATTCACAATAGAAGTTTTGATACTGTCAGTTGTGTGAATAACATTATAGGAAATCACAATGTCGAACGTACCGATAACGCCTTGTTCTAGAGCAGATTTTGTTATATCAAATGTACAAAATTTCATAGAGTGCGAATATATTTCAAATGTATTCTTTGCATTTTCAACGAAAGCTTTTCCGAGGTCGGTGAACCAATATTCAATGTTTCCTATGTCTGTAAACTTTGGAAGAAGCTGTCTTGTTACATGTCCCATACCGGCACCTACTTCTAGTATTCTTATTTTCTTCCCTCTTCCAGTTAGTTGGTCAGCGTACGATGCTATCGTCTGCATATATGTATTGTAGTAAACGTCTCCAAGTGGATCGCCAAGTTTATCAAATCGGAACATAAAATTTAAATCGCCTTGGGGATAAATTACTGACAATGGGCTCATGTTTCCCCATAAAACACTACGCAAGTGTTGTGAACAATATAACGGAAATCGAAAACAGTCTGCCCAAACAGGGTATTTTTTCATGGCATGATCAGCTACGTTTGTTGGATCAACATCAAGTATATCACTGCAGTTAAAAAAATATGAATCCAATTTCAATACTGTTTCGTCTTTTCCCGTTGCTCTTACAAATCCGTTGTTTAAAAGCTCCCTTATCATAACAAAAAATAATTTATCGTACTGTTCTAGCATGCCTGTGATTTCGAACGATTCTTTCAGAGATATGCTTCTGTTATTAAGTACATGAGTGGATAGGTTTGTAGTACGTAGAAGTTTTATAATAACAGATGAACAAAATCTGCCTTGAAGGTATGCTAGGTCGTCTGTGGCCATTAATGGTAAAGACCTTATAATTTCCTTGCTTTCTGATACCTTTCTGTCCAACAGATCATACAGGTTTTCGATTTGTACAAGTCTGGTTTTTCGATCCAGCCAATGTCGATTTTCTTCAAACAAAGCCAATGTTACACCAAATGCTGGGCACACATTATTAATCTCTTCTTCAAAAATATCGGAAATGTCAATCTGATTGTCATGTATAAAGGATCTAAAGTAGTTTATCTCCGAATTTACTATGCATGTGCCAGGAAATGAAACGTGCATGTCGCTGCGGATTTTACAAATCTGTATAAAATCTTCCGCTTTCGATGTCGATTGTACAATAGACAATAAGCGTATTACTTGTGGTGGTGTTTTTACATCAATTGCTAAACGAAATTGACCGTGACCAACATTCGCCATACACATTTGGTGAAACCTCTTGGCAACTACTAAACACATACCTTCGAGGGAATTCAGAGATGCCTTTTGCATTGTTTCTTTGATAAGGCAATCATACAGCCAGGCTTGTTTTTGTATATGATGGAAGGACTTGCCTCGGAAAAACAGCGGGAAGCTTTGCTGTTTTCTCACTTTTTTAATACTTTTTGCATCATGGTTTGAAATTATTGCATGGCAGTTCGTCCCAGTTAAGCCAAATGCGCTAATACCAGCAACTTGTTTTCCCGAACTGTTACATTCCCAATCTTGAATTTCGGTTACAACAGACAAAGCGGATTCTCTCAGTTCTGGATTCGGAATTCTAAAATTTGCAGATGGTGGTATCTTATTGAACATAAATGTTGCCAACACCTTCACTAGTCCAAGTAACCCAGCTGTCGTGTCTAAATGTCCAAACATACTCTTTGATGTACCAATAGCTACGTTCTCTTTAAATATTGATGATAAAGCTGATATTTCTACTTTATCCCCTAGCTTTGTGCCTGTGCCATGTGTTTCAATATAACCAATATCTGCGGCTTTTATACCGGCAGCCAGGAGTGCTTTATGTATGACATCAGTCTGTGAGGTCGAAGACGGAGCTGTGATTCCGTTCCCGTGTCCAACACTGTTTGATGCAACACTGTTAACAATACCATATATATGTTTGCCTTGCTTTATTGCTGAACTTAATCTTTCCACATATAAACATAAAACACCTTCACCAACGACAGTTCCGTTTGCATTTTCATCAAAAGGTCGACAGGTAAAATCTGGTGAAAGAATTCCTGCATTTCCAAAGACGCCGGTTCTTCCTGGATAAATCACAAGATTAGCACCTCCTACTAACGCCCCGTCACATTCGTTCTTTTTAATAGCTTGACATGCATGTTTTAATGCCATTAATGAAGATGAACAAGCTGTATCGACAAGCATACTTGGTCCTTTTAAATTCCACTGGTACACAATACGTGTAGCAACCATTCCTGGTAAAAGACCTGATACGCAGATTGCTTCATCTGGATAATTAAGCTGTGAATATCCAATATCAATAGTACTGAGAAAAACACCAATATTAGCCCCATTTACATTACTGATGTTTTCTCCTTCGAGTAAGGCCTCTGTTGCTACTTGCAGTAACAGTCTTTGTTCTGGAGACATGAACTTTGCTTCACCAGGAGGAATATGGAAAAAATCGTTATCGAATTGATCTATTCGATCTAAAAAGGACCCTCGATATGTATCTGTGGTTGGAATAGATTTAGAACAGTCTTTAAAATCTGAAATCCTTTCTTGCGGAAATTGTTGCACTAGGTCTTCTCCATTCTTAAGTTCCTCCCATAACTGCGGTAAAGACATAATGCCACCAGGTAGACGGAGTCCCAATCCAGTTATTACTATATCTTCAGAATCTGTTGAACAATCATCATTTGCTACTTTGTTTTCTGATTCCAATATTTGTTTGCCTTCAATTTGGTTAGCCAAAGTCAAGATAGATGGATACGAAAATAAATCAGCAATTCCTATTTTGAATTTTGTCTCCTTTTTAATAAGAGAACAAAATCGAACTAATGTTAAAGAATGACCTCCATTCTCCATGAATGTCAGATTAACATCTATAACATTTATATCTGTTATATCCATTGCTCTTGCGAATAAGGCTTTCAAAACATTAGCAGTGTCCGAATCTTTTCCATCATGTTCACATGTTATTCTCTTACATTTTAAGGCATTCATGTCTGATAAAGATGGCAGACTTTTCCTGTCAATTTTGCCATGTTTTGTAATTGGAAGTTTTTTCAAAAAGTGAACTAAATCAGGAACCATGTAGTAAGGTAACTCACTGGAAAGTATTTGCTTTATCTTATTAACGTTCATATCTACTGAATGATTTGGATACATCTCAACAAATGCACATAGGTACTGAGTGTTACTTGATTTGTTATCAATTAAAACGGAAACACATGCTTCTTTGATGTCTTTTATTTTGAGAATAATTCGTTTTTCAATTTCTAAAGTGCTTATGCGAAATCCTCTCAACTTCACCACGTCGTCTGACCTACCATATAGCTCTAGATTCCCAGACGGTAACCAGCAACAAATATCTCCGGTTTTCAATGCATATTTCTCTTTTCCAATTTCAACAATTTCAGTATCACCAGACGCAAGGACGTTTCCGCTAATATAGAGTTCCCCAATAGTTCCTATAGGAGATGGAAGTAAAGTGTTTGTATTTAGGACATGAAGTGATACTCCTGGTAATGGCTTTCCAATCGGAACTGTGCCACTCCTTGTACAATGTACATTATCACTGTCAAAATATGTAGAATCAATAGTAGCTTCCGTCATTCCATAACTATTAATAACACGCTGATCCGGTCTCAAGATTCCTTTTATATTTTCAAATATGTGACTGTGTGTAGCATCCGACCCCAGAACTAAAATTTTTAAACTTTCGAAATCGGAAGCATTACTGTCTTCTATCAAATGTGATGCAAAATGCGGTGTCACTTCTATGAAAGTTATATTATGGTATTTTATCTGATGTTGAATGTAAGAAACGTCCAATCGTCGTTCGTCTGGACAAAGAACAAGTTTGCCAGGCATGCAAATCAATGAACGCACGAGATCTCCAACAAACACGTCAAATGACACTGGTGCCCATTGAAAAACATTTACCTCATATTTATCCATATTATACACAGTCTTCCAAGCATGGGAAACAACATTGAGGTTGCAATGGGAAATTTTGCACATCTTTGGTACACCTGTAGATCCAGACGTTTGAATGGCATATGCTACAATGTCTGATTTTCTTGATGCTTCCTGACTCCAGAGGAAGCGGTTGTATGTATTTTCAATAAGAGTTTCAACATTCATAACTGGACAGGTGAAGGACGCTTCTATCACTGTTTTATAATCTTCATCGGTACAGTGATAAATAATTGCTGCTGGTGTAATTCGCGAACTTATATCTTTTAAAACTTTCTGGTTTGATATAGAAACTGGAAGAAAGTGTCCACCGGATTTCCAAACGCCCAATATCATTGCAACAGAATATATGTCCTTCTTTGTAAACAATAACACAGGATTTGACTCCAAAATGTCCGCATTTATTTCTGTACAAATACCCTCTGCGATTTGTGATGCCATCTTATTTAGATTTTGATATGAGATAACGTCCTCATCGCAAACGACAGCTGTATTATCTGGATGTTTTTCTGTGTTCATTTCAAACTGTATATGCATTTTCTTATCCGTAAACACTTGACTGTCGTTCGGAATTTCGTTTACAGAGAACATCTGCAGCAATTGTATCTCTGATGACGATAAAATGTCCATGACTTTTAGTTGTTGATCCAATGGTGTATCCCTGGAACAAAGTTCAGTCAAACTGTTACTTATTCGCTCAACTATAGTGCTGTCTAACACATCTTCTGCCCATTCAAACAAAACTGATGTCTGTTTGTTCCTTTCGTCAACAATTATATCTATACTTAACGACATCTTTGCATGTTTAGAGTATACCCTAATCTCGTCTTTCTCAGTGTTGGTTCTGCTGTAATTGAACATTAGAGAACAGAATGAACTAATGCTTTTCTTGTGAGTTGTCAATAACATTTGTGCTAATTTATCTAATGGGTATGCACGAGACTTTTGTGCTAACAGTAAGACTTCTTCAACATGTGCAATATATTGTCGCCATGTTAATGATGGGTTAAAATTTACCCGACAGAGCAAAGTATTGACAAACAATCCATCCGTTGATTGGTGCAAGTCGTCTCGTAGTGTAACAGGCACCACAAACGTCATATCATCAACACCAAGATATCGTTGTAGTACAATTGATGTGCAGGCGAAATAGTATACGAATTCGGTGGTTCCCAAATCTTTAGTAATTTTTGAAATGCGAGTTTTACTGCTATTTGTTATATAACTGTGTAAATGTTTTGCTTTGTATGGAATAGTTTCGTTCCAGATTGATTCTGACATTGGCAATAGTGACAAATTTACTTCTGGTGGTAGCGTTTCAAACTGATCTTTCCAAAATGACTCATCAGATAAGCATTCCCTACTTTTCAAATATTGCTCCTCCGCGGAAACATATGTCGAATACGATAATGATTTCGAACATTTGTCGGCGTCTTCACCATTCAGTATTTTTTTCAAATCATGTTTTAGACATCGTAAAGTTATCTCATCAGAAACAATATGATGTACATGCAAAACTAAACAATCTGAGGTTTGTGTTTGCAAGTATCGACACCTGATTAAAGAAGAAGATATGACTTCCATTTTTGGTATTGTATCTGAAATGTATTTTGCAATGTCATTATTCTGTTTTACAGTTTCATAGATGACTTTATGTTCACGTTTGGAATCAATACAACTTGTGTATTCTCTGTTGTTTTTGACCAATCGAATTTCTGTTTTTAACTCTGGGTGTAGTGATAAGATGTTCTTAAACACGTCGTCGATATTGATGCCTTTTCTTGTTTTCATCGCAATTGTTTCCACATAAGCCGTAGAATTGGGAGAATATTCCTGCATAATGAGCATCCTTTTCTGTGCAGTAGACAAATAACAGCTTTCTGTATTTTGTACTTGAATGTCGTGCAATTTTGGTGCATTTAAAACTATATTTACAAATTGTTTGTATATTGGATGTTTTAGTATATCAATGATACTAATTTCAGTATTACCTTCTCGTCTTAACTTTGATACTAAAAATACAGCTAAAAACGATGTTCCACCAGCTTGCAGAAAATCGTCACTTTCGGCTGGGGGTTGATGTGTGCATAAGACTTCCATCCAACTTTTTTAACAAGTTCTTGGAGATCTTCCGTGTTTTTCTGAAGGACTGGGGAAAACGCTGCACATATGTTTGATGTTTCAAATGGTATAATGGGAAACAAGTTGTGTTGTAAAGTATGTTCCTGTTGTAAACGTGTCCAAGTATTGGATATCCACTTCTGAACATCGGTAAGCGTACTTCCTTGAAGTGAAGATATATTTCTATGATGTTCTTTGTTTTCAGGAGTATGGTTATTTCTAAAAGAATCATTATTTATATCATCTGTAATGACCATAACGTGAAGGTTCTCACAATAACCGTCAAAATCAGGTTGATTAAGAGTTATCTTTATTCTTTTAACCTCTTCTGAGACGTTTTCAATACCAAAACCTGAGAGAAAATTCAAAATAGGTATATTTCGACCTGTGCTTTGCAATGCCATCGTAACTGCATTCTTCTTGTTAGTTTGTTTTCCCAGTTCATCAATTATCCTGTGCTCAACAAAGCGCCCTAGAGCTCTGCAACTAACAACCCACTGTTTAACAATAGCATCATAGTCTGAAATTTTGTCGATAATGCAAATGCTTATTGCGCCGTATGATCCAAAATTATCGGTCAGCGAAATCACCCAGATTTGTGTTTCATGACATTTGTCGTCTAAAGATATATGTATGTTGTTCAACTTAAACTGATTAGTCCGGAAAAGTAACTCATTACATCTGGAATAAAGTCCTGCATTTTGTAATAAATCTTTCTTGGTTGTTTTCATTATACACAGTTTCATTTTCCAAGAGAGAAGTAGCTCGGTCATCATCTCACTGCTTGATTTCGACTTTATGTCTACTTTTGAAATAGCGTGTTGTCTCTTAAATTCTTGTGTGTACATATCTGTTCTATCTGCTGTATCGATGGTATTGTCATGACCGTCCAAAAACCAGAAATTTTGTAGGTAAGCAGCAACAAGCTTTTCGTCATTTGGGAACTTAAGTGTCAGTACTTCCGGACAAGACAATATCATTTCCTCGCATTCAAGACTGTTGTCATCTATGAAAATAAAGGAGTCAAGTCCAAGATTCAACAAGGTGGCAAGATGCCTAATATTTT
Organism: Mytilus galloprovincialis; assembly: GCF_965363235.1. Lineage (NCBI taxonomy): Eukaryota > Metazoa > Mollusca > Bivalvia > Mytilida > Mytilidae > Mytilus > Mytilus galloprovincialis. Next base: position 71,044,980 of record NC_134843.1, read on the forward strand.
GTACTTTTGAATCCCAATTTGCTTGAATTGATACAAAATCGTTCAGTCTTAGAGACCAATCCGACTCCAAGTTTTGAAAAGCACGTTCGATGTCCTTGTGATAATTTTTACTAATAACAGCCAAAACCATTCCATATTTCTTTTGTTCAAGTAAGAACTGCTGTAAACACAAATTTCTTGTGTTTGATTGAACCCTTTCCTGGGCACACTCACCATGCCATAATGTATAATCTGCATCAACAACAATAACCTTATGTTTTCGTTTGAAGATAAGGCTATGAATAGCTCTAGCAATAAGTAATGCAAAGTGTCTATATCCTTCCTGAGTGAATGGCATACCATATCTTATATCTGATTCGCTGTCATAAAATATGGTTGTAAATTCCTCTGGCAGAATGATCTCTTTGATACCCTGTGACAACTGGTATGAATGTTTGCTTTTATTAAAAACGTTGTCTGTGTTTACTACAATAATTTTGTGAACAGCTTTTAAATCATTGCATAGGAGGCTAAATTGATCCCGCTCAATCTCATTTTGATGACGTGGGATAACCACTAATATTGTTGATGGAGCATTTTTGTGTCTTAAAAGCGACTGCATGAAGTTCTCTTGTTGATGAATAATCAACTCATCAAGACGTAAATTGCAATATTTCAAAGCTTCTAAAATCAAATGTTTGCAGCTTGGATCTATATTGATTGCTGATATTATTTCCACTTTACCACTTTGAACAGTTCTGTCATTAATGTATGGTTTTCTTACCTGAACACATGTTTCCTGTGATTCAGTAATTATGGCATCATTCATTGTCTTTAATTCGTCCTGCATATGTTGCATAAGGCTATCAACAAGAGATGAGCTTAATGCAGATGAATCGAAAAGGAATCCAACGGTCAAATATCCTCCGTGCATCCATGATATAATTTCTAAATCAAATTCCATAACTTCATCTAGTTGCCGGTGAAATCGTCCATCAAGCAGATGTGTTTTCATTACCTCAAGCCAAGGAATGTGCTCGAACTTGTACTTTCCTCCATCAAAAACTTGCTTTGTTGAAGCATCCAGTGACCCTTGGTACACAAACATTATGTTTGGATACGATAAAGATATATGTCCTCTTGACTTCAGCATGTCAAATCCTATCCCTCTGTTTGGAATATTATTCATATAATCCGAAATATTTCTCATTTGCGTATGAATTTGTTCCTTTAATGGTGTGTCTAAAACTATGGGATATTTGCTTGTGCACCAACCGACAGTGTCTGTAGAATCAACATCTTTAAGATTTCTTCCATGACTTTCCATACAAAGCGATGATCTATTGTTTCCATGCAATTTACACATACTCCGTCCAATTGCTGTTAACAAAATGTTTTGTTCGGAGCATCCACTTGAAATTGCCAAAGATCTGACATCTTTTGATTCAACCATGAACTCTATCCATTTTGCTGTTAAAAAGTTGTTTGACTTGTTGTTCGGTTTAAGCTGACCAGTTTTCTGACATTTTACTCCAATTTCTTTCCAATACAACACCTCTGATTCTGCAATTTCTATACTTTGATTATGAAAGGTAGTGCAAAACTTTTCAAATGGTAAAACACATCTTTTTAGAGCTGGTGGGTTAGTTGGGTTATTACTTAGACGATTAAAGGCGTCTGCTAAATCTTCTAAAACTTGCTGCCATGACACTATATCTATTGCAATGTGATGTATTACCACAAGACAAAAGTGTTCTGTTTTTCCTGATGGCTTTGCTATGTCAATTATGCCTGCATTTAACAGAATACCATCCGCTAGAGAATGACTTTTCTCTAATCTTTCAGAAAGTTCAATGAAGGTAGGTTCATTCCACATACTGGTATTATTTTGGTTCATTTCAATCTTTTCGATTCTCGGTTGATCTTCTCCCAGTGGAAGAATTTCCTGTAAGGTAACATTATTGTTTGTGTAGAATCTAGATCGTAGTGATCCATGTTTCATCATGATGCATCGTAGAGCTAACCGTAAAATGTTAATGCTTATTGGATTATCAAATCGCAATAAGGCTGGCATTGAAAACAAATCATGGTTCATACGATATCCCGATATATAGCTATGCACTATAGGTGTAGGCTTGAAAATCCTATGGTCTTCACAATAACTTTCCGTTTCTTGTGAAAAGGAAAGATTAATTGGAAGTACACTTTGCCAAATTTCTTTCATCTGTTTTTCTATCTCAGATTCATGGGGGTTAGTTTCACAGATATCATGTCTCTCGATGGTTGACTGTAGCTCATCAATACAGAGCCTCTGAATTAAAGGAGTATTTATTTTCCCGTTCGCATTCAGAGGGGCTTTGCTAACTTGGATAAAGACATTTGGAATAGCATGAATTGGAAGACAACTCCTCAGTGATGATTTAGCTTTACTAACCCATGATCGATGAGATTCATGCGTAAGTTGCTTATACAAAATTGCTGCTCCAAGGTAATGTTGACGTTTGTATAAAAATGAACATACCCATACTTTGTTAACAAGAGGCTCATTTTCTATGGAGTGTTGCACTTCTAATAAATCGACCCTGAATCCCTTGATTTTTAATGTCCTGTTGCTTTCCCGACCGAAGTACGCCAAATCTCCAGACATTGGAAGACATTCAACAATGTCGTCTGTTAGTAACATTACTTCCCCGGGTCTTCCGAAATCAGCCGAAACGAAAGATTCTTTAACCTGTGTTTGTTTGAGTATACCAATGCCGGTAAAGTCTATACAAAGACATTTACCTCCGATAGCGAGTGTACCGCTGCCTCCTATTGGCACTTGAAGGTTATCTTTTCTCACAACAACAGCAATCACATTTTGTATTGGTTTTCCTATTGTTACAAAATTCGACTGGTTAACTGGAATATCAGAGCTTTTGAAACATTTAAAAATGCATCCAACTGTTGCTTCTGTTGGTCCATATTCATTCCACACCTTAAATTCTTTACCACTCATGTTACATTTTAAATCTGAAAGAAGTTTCGGAGAAACTTCTTCACCTCCTAAAATGAAATCTGATATGCTGATTGATTGTCTAGCAGTAGCCAAAATGGTCTCTAACTGTAGAGGCGAAAATTTTGCAATTGTGAGATCATTTGACAAAGCAATTGCTTCGTACGAGTCATGAAAGTTCGGAAAAATTTTGATTTTACTTCCATTCAGCAATGGTGGGAAAATGCTTGTTACAGTGAAATCGAATGTTAGTGGCGAAAAGAAAGGAATCGTAGATTCGGTCGTAAAGTTGTATGTTTTTGCTGCCCAAAGAACGTAATTTAGTAAAGCTTCATGACTAATGATGACTCCTTTTGGTGTTCCAGTTGTTCCGGAAGTAAATAAAATGTACGCCTGATCAGAAAATGTTATCCCATCTATCCATTCGTCTTCAAATGCGTTTGGATTCTGAGAACGAATATTTCCTGCAGCATATGTGTTGACGTCATTCTTCTTGTTATGATGGTTACAAACATTTGTAAAAATTGCGTCAAATCGAAAATCGGTAAGTTCGTTTGATATGGTGTATATTTTTCTAGAAAATGTCACACTTTGTATCTTTTCAGAATTGTTGCAAATATTGCTCAAAAAGTCTTTCGAAAGGAAAAGCTCGTCGTTCCATTCGGTCTTTACTCTTAAATTCGGGTTTTTTTCCTTGAACAATTTTGTAGATGTTATCAAATTGGTTTGCAGATCTAAATCCATGATATCTCCGATAAAAATAACACCATTATCACTGAGTAGATTTTCGCATGCCGCAAATACTTTCTTGAAATAGTTATGACCAGGAAAACAATGCACGACACTATTTATGATAATAACATCGAAATTTTGATCTACCAGCTTGTGAACATCATGAGCTGAGACACAAATAGCTTGAAAATTACAATCATCTTTGTATTGTTTTGAAAGTTTGTTGACCATAATTTGTGAGATGTCAGTCGCTAAATAGAATCCTACAAGTGGCCTCACCTTTTTTGTCGTTATTCCTGATGCACAACCAATTTCCAATACTCTCGCATCTTTGAAGAGATAATCTTGCAGTTTCATGCGAACATTTTCTGCATACTCGTTCATCTCATTTTCGGTCATGTATTCCCCAGTATAAGAACTTTTCCAACCTCCTCCTTCAATATCATTTTTCGCTTCATCGGCTACAGAGTTCCATAGTTCCTTTTCCATCAAAGGTGAATCAAGGTTTTCATCAAGTCCCGCAAAGTTGTCGGCATCTAAGCATACTATGGTCTTAACTGCATGACATGCCCATTGCAAATGGTTTGCAATTGATAAATGTGAACGACCAAAGAGGATTATTTTACATTCTGCCTCAGTACAAACTTGCTGATTTTTGTTTTTGCCATTGTTCTTGTCCAATGGAACATAGGTTAATCCACTGATCATACAACTAATCATTGCCAAAATTGCATAATAGCTGTTATCTATCAAAAGTCCTACACGAGAACGCTGTGGAATGTCACAATGTTTTCTGATGAGTACTGTCAATTGTTTTGCATGTGTTAATAAAGAACCATACTTGTACCTAATCTCATTTTCAAAACATGCTACATCATCTTCGTTTTTGTTAAAGCTAGTGAATAACTTTTTTGATAGCGTTTGATTTTCTAGATTAACGGTTTCACCACAAAGAATTGACTTCGAACTGTAAGTTAGATCTATGGGCGAATCTGATGATATAACAGTCGCTAATTCCTGTAGCATGTTGGTAGATGGTTTACTAACACTTTCAAGTAAGCGACAAAAACTATTTGCAATGTTCTGTGCGTATACATCAGAAAACACATCGCTATAATATTCTAATGTAAATCGCATACCACTTCTTTCCTGAAGAAAGTCGAACTGCATATCCCATTTTGAAGTATCATTATGCAAAAGTCTTCTCTCTGTGTGAAGTCCTTCAGGCGGCGAGACGTGTTCGGATTTGTTTTCTGTATTGTGGTAACAGACATTAATGCTGAATATTGGTGTCTCACTTGTGTCCCGCGGTAAGTTTAATTGGCTCACAAGATAGTCAAAGGGTGCATCTATGTGATCGTATGCTTGCATGAATGTATTGGAAACTATTTGGACTATCTCCTCGAAAGACTGGTGACCTTCAAGCTGAACTCGAAGGACTAATGTGTTAATGAAACAACCGATAACGTTTCCTAGTTTTGAATTGTTTCGACCAGCAACAGGTGTTCCAATGATAAGATCGGATTCTCCACTATAAATTTTCAGTAATACAAAAACACATGACAGAAGGGTTGAAAATAAAGTGTGATTTCTCTGGACTAACTGAACATTTTTAACAACGGTATTATCAATAAAAGTTGTAATTCTTTTTCCTTTGTTTGTGAACATGTTGGGTCTTACTTTATCTCCTGGAAATGTGGTGCGTGGTAGTTCTCCTGCAAGCTTCTGTTTCCAGTATGACATATCTTTAGATGATTTCGGTAGACTGGTACTTTGTTGTTCCTCGTAAGCCCATTCGGCATACAACGGTTTCTGTATTGAGGTATCGTAGTCATCACCTTCGCACATCTTTTTGTATGTGGACCATAATTCATTGTAGAAAATAAAATGTGACCAACCATCAAAAATAATATGATGTATTACCATTGTGAAGTAATAGGAATTATTTGGCAAATGATAAAGTTTGCATCTAAAAAGAGGCCCTTTTGTCAGATCGAAGGGAGTTTTATAATCTTGTTTGTATAAATCCATGACCTCAATATCTGGATCCTGTACCCGAGTGTCTAACTTAATTTCTTGTATTGGAAAAGCCATATCTCTTTTTATAATCTGAACAGTACCATCACCCCTGTCTTCAAAAATGGTCGAAAATGCACAATGGCGGGCTAAAACTACATTAACAGCTTTCACAAAGGCTATTGAATGAAATTCACCACTGAGTTTTATACAGTTTGTTGCATTATAGAGACATTGATCTGCAGTGATTTGTTGCATTACCCAAAGTCGCCTCTGGGCAAATGAAATCGGATAACATAGATCATTGTTCTCTTGGCATTCGTTGGAATGAGAAGAATGATGTAGTGAACTTAAGTTATGGCAGTTATCACTGATCCTTTTAATCCATGTTTTGTCTAGATTTCTCTGTACTAAGTTTATTAGGCCATTATAAGAAGGATCTTCATGGAAATCAGTCATCAATATTTTACAACCAAATTTCTCTTGCAGCTGCATAGATACTTGCGCAAACATAAGAGAGTCCATTCCAAAAGAATATAAGTTATCTGATACAGTATCCCAGTTAACATTCACGTTCAAAGCTTTGTTTAAAGCACTTTGTAGGAAGGTTTCTGCAGATTGTAAACTGCTGTCATCTTGTGGTTCAAGATTTTTACTGGATTCTTTCGATACTTTTTTGACGTTCAGCGCTTGGTCTTCAAGTGTCAACAGTTCACTATTGATAGGACACTTTAAATCTGGCCAGAATCTTGTGCGATCAAAACAATAAGTTGGTAGGTCTGGAATTTTCTTGAATCTACCTGGTTGCGTGTACAGTATTGTCCAGTCCACACTACAACCTTTCAGAAAACTATTTATAACTTGCTTGTTAGCATTATTCAATTCTTCAAAACAAGCATTATCCTTCAAATCCTCATTCAAAATTGAAAATGTCAGATCTTTGGCGTGCAAATCATTAGTCTCTACTTTCAGCATTGCATCAAGTCCAGTTAAAGAGTTTTCCATTTCTTGCCATTCTGTTCCCCATGCAACCGCTCTTACTAACATTTTTTTTTGTGCTCGTCCAGTATTGATAGTGTAACATGCATTCATTAAATTCTCTGTACTTTTGTTTGAATTTGTCAAAAAATACTTTTTCATCTTTTCAACAAACAAAGAGAGGGATTGTTTTGTTTTTGCTGCCATTGCAAACAGCATGACTTCTTTATCCGTGACGGGGTTTTCGTTGTCTAAAGTTTGTGGAACATGATGGTATTCTTTAACAACTGCATGAATGTTCGTTCCTAGGAGTCCAAACGCGCTAACACTGGCAAATCGTGCAGACAGATCGGGTTTTGGTAACCAATCAAGTTTATTTGTATTGACATATACAGGTGACTTCGACCAGTTAATATGAGGATTCGGTTCTGAATAATTGATAGCTGCTGGAATCCTGTATTTTTGCATGCATATAATTGTTTTAATCAGGGAAACTATACCAGCTGCTCCATCTGCCAAATGTCCTATATTTGCTTTAACTGAACCTATAGGTATTTTCTTACATTCCACTGAAGGATCCTGTTGATGTTTAGTGAATGCCTTTGTAATGCCAGATATCTCGATCGGATCACCTAATTCTGTCCCGGTTCCATGTGCTTCGAAATAATCTATTTGATACGGGTTGATGTTTGCTAATGCATACGCTCTTTCAAGCATTTCAGATTGTGCCACTGGATGTGGTGCTGTAATACCGTTAGAATGACCATCCTGATTTGCAGTAGTTGCCTCTAAGATTGCCTCTATATAATCCCCATCTTGTATTGCCTTGCTTAAGGGTTTTAACAGAATAACCCCACACCCTTCCCCTTTAGCGATGCCTTTTGCAGAAGCATCAAAAGCTCTACACTTAACATGTTGCCCGGTGATACCAAGCTGATTCCATATATCAGTTTTGACACTAACAGGAAGTAGATCAAGAGTGATTCCTCCAGCAATGGCCATGTCACAATCGCCTGATAGAAGTGCTTGGCATGCTAAATGTACTGCTAAAAGAGACGATGAACATCCAGTGGCTACCATCATGGCAGGCCCATGTAGATCAAAGGTATATGACACTCTTGATGAAATGAAAGGAGAATGATTTCCGTGTGAAATACTGGGATGGTTTTCTGTAAGTATAAATTTATATTTGTTCACAGTGTTTCCAACATAGACGCCCGTGTTCGAGCCTTTTATTTTTGATGCGTACCCTGCATTTTCTATCAATTCCCAGACAGTTTCGAGAAATATTCTTTGCTCTGGCTCGATGAATAGCGCCTCTCTGGAATTAACTTGAAACATATCTGAATCAAACTTGTCCACTGATTCAAAGAACGATCCAGTAAAAAAAGGATTTTCTGTATCAAGTAACTGGTCCCCATACGCTGACAGTACATGTTTAATGTCGTTGGCTCGGGATGCTGGGAAATCTTTAACAGTATCAACACCATCATTCATCAATTGCCAGAATTCCTCGCAATTGGCGGCATGTGGTAGCCGCACTGTTTTTGCAATTACAGCAACTGGAAATGTGCTGCTTGCCATTTCGTCTATTACATCTGAAAAGGTACAGTTGTTCATTTGCATTTGCGGATGGTGTCAACAGTTTGATATTCACTAAATACAAAGAAGTGATCAAGCCTTGAATATCAGTTTTTAGTATTTAGTTTTGTCATGTACTATCACTAGTAACCAGCATTAAGTTTGAACAATTAAAAAGATATTAAAGGTTGCACTTTGTAAATACAGCTGTTTCTCAAACCAAGCCTCTTTTAGGGAGATGTATTATATTCATAGATAGTTTGATTTGTTGACATACTGGTTCCCAGATATTATCTCTATGTTCCATCTAATAAAGACATAACTTGGGACCGTTACCAGTATAAAAACATGCTATTGCGGTGAAAAATGAATTCTGAAGTAGGCAAAAAGTTAAGGCAGGGGTAGTACACAATTTTAGTATAAGTTTGAACTCTATAACAAGTTCGGTGTATATAAATGTTGACAATAAATCGCTTAGCCCTATGATTTGACCTTTGAATAAAATAGTAGTGCATATCAAAATTATATTCTAAGATATAATTTTTCACGAAACTTCATGATAAAAAAGTCAAAGTTTGTCTTTATTTACAGAAATGCAACCTATATTGGATTAAAAAAGAGAACACACAGAATATCTCAAAATATGGTTTATCACAGAGATTTTAAAGAAATTAACTCAAACATGAAGTTTCATAAATATTTCATGATGAATGAGAAAATCCTTGGCCTTAACTATGGTGAATCAGCATAAATGCACAGTTTACAGTATGCATGGTTTACTAAAAGCCCTGAATTAAGAATAGATTCATGATATATGCTTATTTGAAATTAAAATTGTTTAGAAATGCTTATATTCACTCTTCGTAGTCATTGCAACTCATTGATCCTTCCTAAATATTATTTGTGGGGCGTTTTTATCCTGTCTATTACCCAAAAGTTAGCGGTAACACCTAAATGTTCTCTTTTTGGTGACAGCTGCATAAACAAGTACAAGCTAGAATAACAAAAAGACCTCAATAAAACTTACAACAGTGTGAGCTATCCTAAATATGTACTAAATATTCAACATTGCTAGAAACAGAGGAAAAACTTCGAAAATGTGAGGCACCAGGGGGAAAATACAAGAAAATACCTACCCCTTGGTCATAAAACAGAAACGTTTACTTGTAAATGCTATTATTTTATAATTGTAAAGGTCTTTTGTATAGAAAACAATAACTGTGCTTAGATGTTATGCAAAAATTAGATGTAAGCAGTCATTTCTATCAAATTCATACACCGGACTGGTATCTTCATACATAATACTTGGCTTTGTTTAAACCGTTCTTCTAGTTCATAATAGCTAAATTATAATTAAATATATGGCTAGAGATGACAATAAATATAAACTGACCATTTTAGGCAGAATTGTAAACTTTCATTAGTAAATAGGAGATGTTGACTGGAGACAGAGGCAGGACTGTAATCTTGAATGTTGGAATGATTAACTACTAAACATTACATCTATAGTATTCTAAAATGCCTTCAATTTGTTATCAGAATAGTTTCAAACTGGCTATTATTCTGATGAATAAGTATTGTTGTGAGAAAAGTGTTTTAAGAGAGTTTTCTATTTGAATAAATGTGTGTATGGGTTGCACTTGCAAAATAAAGCTGTTTCTCAAAGCAAGCCTCTTTTTGGGAGATATATAATATTCATAGATAATTTGATTTGTTGACATACTGTTTCCCCGATATTATCTCTATGTTTCATTTCATAGAGACATAACTTGAAACTGCTACCAGTATAAAAACATATTTTTGTGGTGATAAATGAATTCTGAAGTAGACAAAAAGTAAAGGTTAGGGGTAGTACAAAATGTATGTTCGGGGCATATAAATATTGAAAATATGCATTTGAATCAAATAGAAGTGCATATCAACTTTCCATTCTAGATAATAACTTTTCAGACGAAAGTGTCAGAGTTTTGCCGAAAAGGGAGATCATATTGAAATTGCATTGTTTGAATTTACAGAAATGCAACCTTAAACATGGTTTCAGTAGGTTATATAGTTTTTAAGAAAGTTTTACAAGTCTTGGTTTAATACTGTCTTAAAACATATAAGACCACGCCTTGTTTTAAACTTGTCTAAAATTACTTGAAGTGTCTGCGTCGAAATAACTCTAAGCAAGCGTTACCGTAATTTATTAGATTAAACTATTTGCATTTTTTCCAACCTTTTTTTGGTTTTAATTATAAAAAAGAAGATGTAGTATGATTGCCAATGAGACAACTGTCCACAAGAGACCAGAATGACACAGCCATAAACAACTATAGGTCACCGTACGGCCTTCAACAATGAGCAAAGCCCATACCGCATAGTCAGCTATAAAAGTCCCCGATATGACAATGTAAAACAATACAAACGAGAAAACTAACGGCCTTATTTATATATAAATAAAAAAAAAAAAATGAACGAAAAACAAATATTTAACACATAAACAAACGACAACCACTGAATAACAGGCTTCTAAACTTGTTAGCGGGATCCCAACCCTCCCCTAACCTGGGACAGTGGTATAACAGTACTTCAAATGTTTTTTTATACCGATCCATACTTAACGAATCATTTTATTTACCCTACGAAGACTATTTACTATTTCGTAAATATATATTTGAAAATACAAATCAAAATTCAAATCATAGTGGGCCTCCGTAAATGATAGAACATTGTCATTAAAGGACCATAATTCCTATAACGAGTAGACTGAAGTTTTCGGCAATTATGGCTTATTAGTGGATTTTGTCATCAGTTATGCATTTAAAGTAATTATCTATGTATTGCAGTGTTCAAGATAATAGTGAATAAAAAATTGTTAGTAAGGGGCCATAGCTTTAAAAAAATAATAGCAGTCTTAAAATTTCGTTCAAGTTGAATTGTTTGCAGATCTGGTCTTGCTGATAATTTTTGCTGTTTAAAGTTTCTATTTATATAAAATAGTTTTAAGATATATGACAAAAACACAAAAAATGGTATAAATAGTCATTATAGGCTAAGAGCAATGACTCTAATAAGAGGTCGGCTGAAGATATCGGCAATGTTTACCTTGTCTTGATAGTCATTTTTATATTTCAAAGTTTCTGTCTATCTATTATAATTTTTAAAGATAAAAAGCAAAGATTTAAAAAAGAAAGGTAGGATCCCTTCTTTAAGGGCACTAACTCTTATTAGAAGTCGTATGAAAGCATGACATAAATAAACAATAAGAAGAGCTCAACATTGTAAAACGTTTTGTTACGGTCAGCTTTTCACTTTCAAAGTCATTTCCAAAATAATAGAAAAATTTGCATTTTAGCCCTTGTTCTATTTTAAGTCATGTCGGCCATCTTGGTAGGTAGGTGGGATCATCGGATACATTTTGCAAATAAGGAACACCAACGATGATTGATTTGACCCAGTAGTTTCAGAGGCGAAAAAATTGTAGAAATTAACAGTTGACAATTAACGAGAGTAAACCTCAAGTGATGAGGAAGCTCACTATAATATTTAGGCCATGTGAGCTAAAAAACAAAGGATATAAACTATACATCAATGACACAAATCGGTACATGCACAGCAAAACACTTCTTCATCTCAACGTCAAAGCGAGGTCTTAAAGAAAAAACCCAAAAACTCTCACCTAACTGCAAGTTTTAGACAGACAATTACACCTGTTAAAGCAAATTTTTTGCAAAATTTTTCGGATAGACTTTATTTAACGTCACACCATCGGGTCAAAACAGTATATACTTGACATAGTTCCTCCATATAGGGGTTAACAAAGGTGTCAAATGATAGGTGAGCGACTGATTATTCATTTGGAACACATAGTGAATAATAATTCTAAACGATAAAAAAATGAATTAAATTTGGAAAAAAATCGAAATACAGTACCTGTTTACACTTATGAAGAACCTTATTTTGGAGTTTCCAATGTTCCGGTAACCAGTACTACGGTAGTTTAATCAAAGGTATAATGTCCTCCTTCCCTCGAATAAGATTTACGGTTTTGGTATGTGAAAAGTTACGTAATAGGAATGAGGGCCAAATAAGAGTAGTGTGCGTTTATTAAACAGAACACATACTGGCCTACACTTCACAGTGTAAAGTCTGTTTGGTTATATTAAACCTTTTTTTTGGTAAACTACGAGACAAATGCTTTTGAAAAAGGAATAAAATGCGACACACACTTTTCTGCTAGATGTTATATTCTTAACTACATAGCATCCTATTTCTTTCACCGTTTATTGACGTGTATATTTCTTGTGCACGAGGCATATATAATTAAATACATAGTGATGATATCAAAATTCACAATGAATTATAACGAATTATTTCTTTACAACTTATTTTTGTCATACTCTTATTCCGGGGTTGTAAAACTTAGGGTCGTATCTGTGAGTGGTGACTAACTTTGAATAAAGAAGGAACAATTTCTATTTTCATCTCATTTTGACTGCGTCTATGACACATGTGGTCATTTTGAAATTTCAAAAAATTACCAGTTATATTTTCTGAAAATTTCATTCAATTTGGAACTTTTTATCGATTATTCACATTTGTGACATTTCAATGATAAAGGGGGCCATCTAGCAAATTTTAAACACAAAATGCAAATCTACATACGTGGATGCACACTATGGTGCAGTTTATAAATGATTGTGAATTCATCTACGATAACTATGCTCGATCTGGTGACATAATGATTCGTGTAATGTCTACGGTCACTTAAAAAGTGGTTGAATAGGTTTAGAAATAAATGTCATTCCCGGATTATTATTTTTTTTTACGTATAAGTTATATAACATATCTAACAAGAAGTCAAACGTCTGCAAAATGTAAATAAATATAAAAAATAGTGCAAGCACAAATATTGATGGGAATAAGAGAACACAACACTGATTTGGCAATCAAAGAGAACATTTGTGATGACTAGTGTTTATGGAACTTTTTCCCTTGAAAGATTTGCATATTTATATGAATTAAATCAGCTGATGATATCACTAGGTATATATGGGCGTTTACAAGGTCAATCAAGAGACGAATGGATAAAAATAGAATACTAAAACAAAGGTGTTTCAATTATTGAAAAGACAATTTTGTATTAAATTAGACAAAAACTAAATTTATATGAGATAGACTAATTTAACAATGCAAAGTTTAAATAATAATTGATTATTAGATTCAAAACAATCTTATCACTATTTATAATCACTAAACCCTTTTTCTACTTACATTATGATAGACATTTCTATATGATTTAAAGAACATCTTATGTTTGACAGAAAAAAGGAATAAAAATATTATTCATAAGACACTTTGTCATTTTTCTTTGTTTGCACCGAATAAATATTCTGATGACAGGGTCGTATAAATAACATTCTCGCCAGCAATACTAAGGAGTTTTCCTAAGGAATATATTACCTTTGCTATATTTGACCAAAACCTTCTAAAATTGCAGGTCCTCCCGCAATGATCCTCAACTCAGTACTTCGTTTCCCCCCTTTTTACTTAATATGGTTAAAGTTTCACTTATGAGTCTTTTGTTCAAGAAATCCTCAAAATTGTAAGCTTGGCATTGTTTATCAGTTAAAATTTTATAAAATAGATTTTTCAATCAAGGAGCTTTACCAACATGTATTCAAACAGGTAACTCTTAAACAATACCTTTTCTCACAATAATATTTATTAATCAGAATCATAGACTAAAAGAAATCAAAGCATATGCACTCACTTTTCTTTTACAGTTCATTTTATACCCTCAATCCATCCTATATCAATTGTTTGTTCAGAATTTGAAAGCAAGACTTAAACCAATGTCAGCTAAACCGATGTGCATGCTTTCTGACATTATATTCATAGAATCTCTATGAAAGAATTCTGATAACAAATTGAAACCATTTCAGAATACTATAAATATTAAGTTTAGTTAAATCCTTTAAAACTTCTTTTGATATTTTTAACAGTCTTAAAGATAAAAGGAATTTGATTGCACAATATAGCCACATTAAATCTTCGTTAACACCTCAACAAATTGACGTTTTAAAAAAAGACTCTATCATACAAAGTCATTCTGATAGACCTACAAAAATAACAAATTCTTGTCAATTTATAAAAAATGTAGTTGTCGTTGATGCCAAAAATACATGCCTTAAAGATAATAAATGCTTTTATGAGAATAAAACAGCTCCAAATAACCAGTTTAAGTGGAATTTACATTTTGGGAATGAACTACCATGGGAATACATTTGGGAAAATTTAAATAAGAATTTAGCTAACAGGAAAACTAAACAACTTCAATGGAAGTTACTACATAATATGATTTACACTGAAGAAAAAATACAAAAAATGAATTGCTCAAACGGGAAGTGTCACTTTTGCAATGAAAACGAATCACTTTTTCATCTTTTTATTTATTGTAAACTGGTGGAAGACAAATGGCGGGAAATTTTTTTAGAAAATATGGGAATTTTGTTTAAAATAAAATATCGCAAAATTACAAAAATCGGAAACAGGTATAATTTTTGGGGTCATTAATGCAGATGCATCTTATACCCAAATTTTAAATACGGTGCTTCTAATCACGAAATGGGTTATCTGGAAAACTAGAAATACCGCAAAATATCAAAAGAAAGGGATAAGTAAATCGGTGATTTTAAATATGATAAAACATGAAATGCAATTTTTGCTCAAATATCATAAACCAAATACGAAAAACGAAGCCTTTTCTACTATGTGTGACATTTTTTGTATATAAATATATATTTTGCGTGGTCAGGTCAGTGCAATGACCTCTTTGATACTGATTGAATAATAATATGTACACTGCTCGTAACTCCCTACATGTAATTTCTATTGTGTATGTAATTCATGTATATCATCTAATTGTAACAAGACATGTTGTATCTACGGGTTCATTTTATAAACAATTATTTACTCACCATATCTTTTAAAATAAATCGTTTTTGGAAAACAAAATCAATAATCCATTTTTGTTTATGGATGAACTACACATCCCTTTAGCAAATCGCATGTGTGGTAAATGATCACTCGACCAGATATTAAATGTAATTGAAATTAACATAACAAAAGACTTGATGTACGATAAAATTAAAACTGCTTAATAAATACAGGTAGCCTTTGTGAGAAATAAATAAAGATAAAAAACATACTTTATTCAAAAAATTATATATGGTGAGAGGTAAAGATATATATAGATCGATAATTATTGCAGGTACATGTACATTTTTACACGGATAGATAATATTTATAAAGGTTGGTGTTAATAATTCATAGCGGGAGTTTTTTTTCTCATTTGCTTTTTCCCCGACAAATGAGACTGTCAAAGTTGGGCCCTCTCAGCTGCTCCCCTGCGCAACTGAGGGTTTATGTAACAGGCGATTGTTAATAAAACATGTTTAATATGTAAGAGCATGTATACTGTTTAAGAAGAACTCAACAAACACATATTTATGAAAGGAATATATAATCAAGGATGCAATGTATGATAAGATTTTAAAGTGCATTTGTACATTAGTGCATTTATACCTGCACATTTTATTACTCTTTATATTCAATTGGATACGTACGTGAGGATTAGACTGTAGGCATATTGGAAAAATATTTCTCCATAATAAATTCAATACATAAACAATAAATGTTACTTTAGAGGTCATTCTGAATTACCATAGGTCTTATCTATTGCGCAAATTTTAAAGAAATATCGGTTTCAAATCGTTAACCAGGTTTAATCCATCATTTTCTTTAAGAAATTCAAATGCAAAGTCAGGATTATGACAGTTGTTTTCTGAATAATTGTCCAACATTTGTTTTTAGCTAGCTAAACCTCTCACAGTTTGACTGTTGTTTATAGTTATGTTGAAGTGTGTGAGAATACAATCAAACACAATAAGTCAACATAACAAAAATTCGGACCAAAAAGCCAACATTATGTAAAACTATTTCATCAATATAAAACGTAACTGATTTAAAAATCTATATAAATGTAAAAAGAAATATAACAAAGTCGCAAGAAAGGGTTTTGTAGTTAAATAATAAAAAAAGTATAACCAAAAATATTTTACTCCATTGTAAATTCAAACAAATTAAAAGAAACAAAGTTATAAAATCTGACAAAATTATATTTTATCAATAAACCAAACGAGTGAAAAACAATTTTCATATTCTTAAGCTTTCATTTGATACCAAAACTAACTAAATAGTTCACCTTTTGGCAAATATATTGCTACATTGTATGCTAAACATTTGGTTCAGTAGCTTCGTCTATCAAAGAAAATCATGATAGTAAATGTAAGCTCTGGAATAAACTATCAACTGTACGAGATACAATTTAAGTAATGAGATGCTGGAATGCTGCTACGTAGAAATTACACGTTCACAACTAGGAATTGTTTTTTACAAAGTCCTCTGGATATTTTTTTCTGCGTAGGCCATTTTTTTTGAAGAAACAAAGTTGCACTATTTGATTGATTGATGTGTTTCATACCAATTTCAACACTTTTGACTTTATTGTGGCGGTCAGTTTCATGGGTGGACATAGCTTGATTGCCAGCATAGAACCAACGACAAATGGAAGAACACAATTTAACAATTAAGCAAGGAGTCAATCACACCTCTCACTAACGGAGTTCAAACCCGCAACATTAGTGTTGCCAAGCTAGTATTGCTTTTTTAGTAGTTTTTGCTGTTTAAAATTTTTGAAGATTGCTTTTCATACCTTGTAATGTTTAATTGCTTAAAGTATATGATATGCAAAATGTATATGCTATGCATTATTGAAACCCAAAAATTGCAAGTAAGTTGAATTATGAATGCTATAACTTTTTGAATACTGATACGTAATTTGATTTTCCAAATAAACATTTGAATAATTTGTCACCATGACCTTTAAATCGTACGACTAAAAAGACACAAATGGGAACGCTACGAAAAAGAGACAACGTTCACGAGCTAATCACTATTATTTGTGAATTTACTACGGGTAAAACTAACTGTGGACAATAATACACGTATGTATCTCGTGTGTATAGTTTAGACAGTATAATGCAATAATTGAAACTAATTTTTAGTGTACCAGCGCTAACAATTTGTAGTCATTTCATAAAGCTTTTATCGTAAACACTTTAGTTTGAATGAAGGAACATGTAGATTTCAAAGGAAAAATGACAGACCAAGGAGTGGATTTCTCCTATATTTGCGTAATATATATATAATGTATTTGTCAACAAAAATATATCATCTAAATACATAATTTCTAAAAGAAAAAAAGCTGGGTGAGGATCTTCATATGTTTTTTTTTTAACCCCATCTTGAGTAGCAAACTTAAGTACTTAAATTGAAATCTATTCTTATGATGCCAGTGGAGCAGGGTTGTGCTGAGCTTACCCAAGGCGGAAAGATCGCGTGGTCAAATCTGCCGGTGGTTGAAAAATCATTTTCTATATCAAATGTAACTTAGCTTAACTTAACTTTCAATTTCAAAAAGAAAATCAGCGAAATATTTTTTAAGGAATTTGTGTGCCAAATTGCACCCTTTCTCATTTGCTCCATCGTGCTCGGTCCAGACTGCGCCACATCAAGTTATCATTGGTAAATCAATGAATCTCACCTTGTCAAATTTTTGTAGGTAACTGCTTGATTGAAAACGATTTAGACAAAACAAGTGTCCGAGTTTGAAATTGGACGAAAAGAGCTTCTGAAATCAGTTATTTTGAATTTTACGGACATCATCGAGATTTCAAGGCATATAGCACGTATTTCCTCTTTTAATACCAATATGATGACTTGGCTGTCTTTAACAGACTTGAGGCATTGTGTTTCCACCAAAACATCACCCTAATTGCGCAACAATATGTCTCTATACGATTTTTGGTCCATGTATTTCGTTTTTTTCCACATTTGTTTTCAAAAGTCACGTGACTATTGGAAACATAACACATGACTAAAATAGGACGAATTATCTTCAAACTCAATTTTCTGGTATGTTGACCAATTATCTTTCTTATGAGCCCAATATAGCATGTGCATAACCATTGGTGCGAATGCAGTATTCATTCATTTTCTTTTTTTCTTTTCGATAAGTAAAGGTCTTGAATGCCTGACAGGGAAAGGGTTGACTAATCACCATGGAATTGAGATTGTTCTTGTAGTTAAACATTGTTTACTATAAATCATGTATACTTATTCACATATTTCACATGTAAACTGTAGAAATGATAACAATGGATAAGGTTTAGTATAAAAATTAATAACTGAAAATTAGATTTTCTCCTTTTTTTGGGTTTTGTTTGTATATGTATACGAAATGATATGATGTTGTCAAATAAGAAAGAGACAGTTTTGAACGGTAGAGTCATTAAATGTACCAGATATATTGATATAATTATTTACTCTGTCAATATACTAATTTTGAATAAAAATATTTGTTTTGGTGTTTTTTTTTATCGATACACCGGAACAGCTTATGGTGACTGACAAAACACATTCATACAGTGGTATGAATAACGAGATTGTGTCACAAATTTCCTTCATAATTATTAAGTCCATTTAAACTAACAAAATCTACGATCGGAAAAGAACAGTCATATTCATGATTAATTGGATGTTTATTTTGTTTTTACTGTGTTTTATATCTTTGCCCTGAGACAAAATAAGACGTTTTTTTTTTTATCAACAATATATGCGATTTTTTGTAAATGGTTTGAACATTGTTTTTTTATTAAGTAAAAAATATCGTGATGATTAAATTGTCTTTGAAGTCAAACACATTTCATCTGTTTATACTTTGGATCCAGTATTATGGAATATCTAGGAAAAACCTGAAATGTGAATTGTGTTATGATAATTCTGACTGATATACGCGGGATATAGATGCTATACTTAGTTTTAGGAATAAAATGATGTGGTATGATTGCCAATGAGACACTTCTCCCCAAGATACAAACAGACACAGAAATTAACAACTTTTGGATACCGTATGGTCTGAAACAATGATGAGTCTTTTGTAGACGAAACGTGCGTCTGGCGTAAATATAAAATTTCAATCCTGGTATCAGTGATGAGTGTATTTAAAAGATATTACAAGAATAGTCATCCTATAATGATCAGCTGGGTACAGATGCGCATTAGTTTTTCCATAGGCCGTAATGGTAACGTTTTCTTCTGTTGCTCAGTTCATATTGTTAACTTGGATATGTGTGATGGCTCGTTTCGAAGCTGAGACATTTTGACATATGTGGTTAAATTTTCGGGGTACGAAGTGAGATTACTTTTTCCGTAAATTAGCAAACCCCGAGTATCCTTTTGTGATGCGGCTCCTCATGGTAAATAATCCCATTTTTAACACAAAAAGTTCTTTGAAAATTTAATACTTTGAACACATTTAATAGCTCCATAGATTTTACACATTTATTCTGTGTTCCCCTACTTTCTAAATTAACTCAAATGGTTAAGCTCAGTCACTTGTTTATCATAGAAAAGTGTCAGACATCACTACACAGAGAATTTTTGTTTACACGTGACTTTTGAGTTCCTCATTTCAAGGCGCATTAGGGATCTTGTCCCATATTGAAATCCATACTTCTGATTTTTCCAAATATTTCTATGTGATCTTCATCGGTATAACATTCTGAATAAATCTGTGTATTTTTGTCCATTTCTGAAAAAAAATAAAGTTGTTTTAGCACTATAAGGCAATGACACTTTCGTCGCTATATTCATTTATTTTGAATACAATGAGTATGTATAAGTAATTTCTTCCAGAATACCTTCACTAGTCAAAACAAGGACAAAACTTCTGATTATAACCTCTTATTACAATACACAGACCCTGTTAAAGCATTCTACAAAATTTTCTTGTGCCTTAAAGTGCATTTTGACAGAGAAATATGCAAAAATGAAGGTTGTATAAAAAAACAACACCAAAATAATTATTCTTACTAGTGGAAATCTGGTATTTAATACTGTTAAAACCACTCTAAACTACTTGGAAATCATCCATATCATATAATTAGAGTACAATATAGTGCAAATTTTCAAAACTTGTCCTTTCACATAATTCTATTTGAGAAAAAAATGTTTTTTACATGTATTTCAGTGAAAACCTTTTATCAGTGAGAAATCCACAAGAGGTCTTAACGGAAACATTGTGACATCACATGTATATTGGCGTCATTAAATAACGACAGATCAAAGTAGTGCTAAATATAGTTTGCAGTGTTACATGAGAAACAGTTGCCGCAAGATTTAACTCGAAATATTGAGTCGTAACGATCTGTAACTAAGCCTTTTCATTTAATACCAAGACCATAGCAACAGTTTTCATATTAGCATATTTTTAACATACCGACTGTAATTTCAATTGCATAAATATCATAAAAAACAATTTAGAGCTTGCCTAATAAAACAAAATGCTTACCAGTTATTCAGGATTTTTTAAAACTTCTAGTTTGCCATCTCAGGTTGAAAATAATGATACGTCTGGAACTGAAATAAGACAAAAAAAAAAAAAAAAATACCCAGGCTTTGTTATCATTTGATTTAAATACATAAGTATTATTGAGAGAGAAAAATCTTATTCTTGAAAGTTTAATCACAAAGAAAGACAAATGCTTCTCCCTTGTGGCTTAGCCACCTTCATTCAAACCTTTAGTATTAGAAGCAATGGGTAGTAGCTAAATAGCTTAATAATTGAATAGGTGCAGAAATATTGTTTTCAAAAAAGTTTGACCCTCCCCCTTTTTCAGTGCTGAGAAATGACAATATCTTTTGTTTTGCTCATGTGCATTAAAAATAATAATTCATGATTTTTTTTAAAGCATGTAAATGTTTTTTCTGTTTTTTCTGCATATGATATCTACTGACCTGGGGTCAAATCATTGGTTAAAAGTACATGCGATGATGTATCTCACTTTACTCGTATGAAGTGTGTTATCTCCCTTGATTATCAGGTATTCCTGTAGACCAGAGTGATAATTACATAACAAAGACTATATTGTGTCATGTTTACTTACAATTTAATAATATTTAAAAGTTATTTCTTGCCTTTTCAATGTAGCTAACAAATTCCTTTCGGATCTCTCGGAAGTAAACAAAGTTATGATTGTGCCTAAAAAAAAGTGTTCAGCCCCGTGCCAGTAATGTATTTTAAAAGCGAAAATTTCCTTGAGTTTTTGCTGATCTTTATCAATAATATTTATCTTAAACCATTTATGATAACTAGGTATAAATAAAAAAATACTAACCATCATTTTCGGTGGTGTACAGGTGAAATCATCCATAAATCAGTCCGACAACTTCTGGAATTGAGCTTCTAAATTGGGTACAGATGCGCATTAGTTTTTCCATAGGCCGTAATGGTAACGTTTTCTTCTGTTGCTCAGTTCATATCGTTAACTTGGATATGTGTGATGGCTCGTTTCGAAGCTGAGACATTTTGACATATGTGGTTAAATTTTCGGGGTACGAAGTGAGATTACTTTTTCCGTAAATTAGCAAACCCCGAGTATCCTTTTGTGATGCGGCTCCTCATGGTAAATAATCCCATTTTTAACACAAAAAGTTCTTTGAAAATTTAATACTTTGAACACATTTAATAGCTCCATAGATTTTACACATTTATTCTGTGTTCCCCTACTTTCTAAATTAACTCAAATGGTTAAGCTCAGTCACTTGTTTATCATAGAAAAGTGTCAAACATCACTACACAGAGAATTTTTGTTTACACGTGACTTTTGAGTTCCTCATTTCAAGGCGCATTAGGGATCTTGTCCCAGCTGACAAAAGGTGTTTCGGTTTCATGTTGGTATACGGCCGTATAGCGGGTTATTTTCGTGGGTGTAAAATATCACCATTCAGGGGCAACAGCGTATACGAACATTTTTCGTTTTTTTTTATTTTGGCACATTCTGGAATCCCAATTAAATATTATGACGGATACGTAATTGGTTGCAGTTTAAAAGTTGTAAAACTGACAAACTAGTGTCAATTGTTATGGTTCAATGATTGTTTTACTTGCATGAAGTTTTATTCGTTGATTATATTTTCATACTGTTAATCAATAAAATACCAGTGCTTAGATATTTGTCACAGTTGTACAATCTTCTTGTAAATGTTACGGTGGGTTAGTAACAAAATTGACCGCACCCATGACATGTGTGATGTACTAATTAGAATAATTATCATGAGTGACTTGTAACTGTTATATAATTTGACCCTAATTAATAATTATAACAGACCTGACAAAGTACCTTACACTCTTCAACTTTTAATTATTTTATTATTAACTAATAACTGCCAGCCAGTGATCAACCAGTGCATTTATTAATCTTTTAATGATCCGAAGATCGAGTAAAATAGATAGTTTAAAAAACGCTTTAGTTATTAGAAAGAACCGAACGTATGCATAAATGTTTGCATAATCGTGATTTCTTCTTACCCGTCAAAATAAACGATATATGATAACATACGGCAGATTTTTTATTCCTAATGGAACAAACTGTGCCGATATCTTTTTATTGTCATATGATTTAAAGTTCCTTTAAACTAGGGGTCAAAGAATTGAACACATTTAATTTCACATTTAGATCTGTTGAAAGTGTTTAGTCCATTACCAATCCAAATTTTTCTGATAGATTCCATTGATATATCCCCATGAACAAGAAATCATAGAAACAACTAACACAGGTTCCTCTGCCTCATTATTTGTCTGATACATCGACGTTGTACGCAGTCATCTCAGTACCAGAATCTATGACAAAAGAGACGATTTACATTTTGAAATTATTATTTCCCCCACCGTAGTTGCAGCTGCTAGTCAGGCTAATCCTATGTGCTCTGACTGTATGTCCGTTTGAGTTTCTTTGTTACATATGACGTGGATCTGTACTCCCCGTCATTGTGTTATTGTGCGATGGCATTTATTTTTGGCTTTCACTTTGCTAATGTGCTTTTTCTAAATGCCCTTTTGTTTTTCTTTTAGGAATACCAAGTCGGTGAATATTTACTAATTGAGTACTCGTTACATGTACCGAGCGATGTACCGAGCGATACTCGAGTATTCGCTCGGTAAAACATTTAGAAAATGAAAAAACATAAGTATACTAATGTTATTTATTGTAAGTCGTTGACTTATGGACGTAAATGTTCTCAACATTATTACCTAGGAGTAGATGGAATTTTACACCTCAATTGATAGCTCGTGTGATACATGTACTTATTATGTAAACTGGCAATAATCTACTCAAGTATTCTCGTTCATTTATCATATCTCTGTTTGGAAGAATTTTGAATGACACCATTAGAATCGTATTTTGATTGACTTGGGATGAAGGCGATATCAATATCAATAATGTTTGTTCAACCTTAAGAGAGCAAACACATTCTATTAGGAAACCGATTAGTTGGCATATTTTTTTGTAATCGATACACGGTACTACCGAGCGATACTCGTTGACATCCCTATATGCCACTTGATTTAGGACTTTCCGTTTTAATATTCCACGGAGTTAGATATTTTTGTTATTTAGATAACAAACATACCGAACTCCGAGGAAAATTAACATTGATATTTTGGCTCCCCATTTTTTTCAATGTTAATAATTTCCGCAGAATACATGTAGTGCATGCACGACTGTAAACAATTTTTGCTTATGAAAATTTAAAGTTTATTAAAATAATGAACATATATAAATATGACAATTGTTATCCGTTCGAGCTTTTGATTTTGCCATTTGATTATGGACTTTCAGTTTGAAAGTTTCCACGGAGTTCAGTATTTTTTGCTTTTCCTATTGAATTGTATAATATTAAATATTGCTCTAGTCCAATTGGTGTTTGATTTTCCTTCCTTTTCAAAAAGATCACAAGATCTACCGGTATACTACTGTTGCCTTTATTAAATTGACTATTTATCGTATTTCTATCTTTCTTTATAGATACGGTTGTAAGAACAAATGTTAAATCTGTAGTGTCATGACACAATTATTGTGCCAAACACTATTGCAATGAAAACAAATCATACCACTCTACAGCAACTTTTGTATACATTGTACACGAGTTCTTAACAAGGTTGTTCTTCCACTAGTTACGTCTGTCAACAGCAGCGTGGTGTCAGTTAAACGAAAAATTGCTGTGAATGTAAGATATGATAGTACCTTCGACCTGTATGACTGTATCATTTAAATTGATAAATTGATAAATTAACTATTCATAATTGTCTTTATTAGAAAGGCTTTTTTGGTTCAAATTGGCTGAACAGGTGTTTTTTTTTAATTCTAATTTAGAAAACGTATCTTTAAACTGTTGAAACTGTGAAATTTGTGTTTCCCATAATATGTATGTCTTAATTCTAATTCTGTTTTCAAACGAAATGTTATTATGTCCGGATGTATATTTTGTTCTGACGTAATGTGTAAGTATTGCTATAGAAGGCAGATTTGTAACAACAAACTCAATCATTTAAATAATTGAATGACACGCACACGTGGCATACACATATATATATCTCGATTTCAAGCATTATTTTTTTCAATGCAGTGTAATACTTTGATCATAAATCAATGGAATTTTGATTAACAAATCATTTGAATATTGAGCCGTCAAAACTATGTTTATCCAAATAGGTGCAGAAGATTTTGTTTAGACGGGAAATTACTAAATGTTTGATAAAATTAGATAAAAATATTACACATTTGTCATATAGGACACTATTGAAGGTCTCTTCATTGGTGTATAATAAGTCATTTTAAAAAGACACCATCAAGATAAAAGAACAATAAAGTATAAAAAAATATGTCAGTCAATTATGCTCTGTATTGTGCTAGGAGTGTTTCTTACATCTCTTTATTAACCGAATGAATTTAAACGTAGATTGATATCAGATTCTAAATCTAAAACAATTAAAACAACAATGTTATAAAAACACGTTTAAAATTGCACTGATATAATATTCTCTGTTTAACCGATTTTCTTTAAAAATGGTACGCTGAAATTTGAAACTCAGCTATGTTAAACGTTGTTACTAAGCTTTGTAGACTGGAAACAATAAGAATTACTAAATCAATTAAACGATACGCCTTCTTTGGCACAACCGTATAGATTATTTCACGTACTTAAAGCGGTTTTTCCCAAAGATTATAGTAGAACTTCCTTGTTGCTATAATTTAAACGTTAAGGATTGCACATGACTACTCACATTGTCATCGTCATCATCATCTTCTGAACACCATAACACCAACTGTATACACATTAAACATTTTAATAACAATGTATCATGTTATAAATTATTTTCGTCTTAATACAGCGTATAGTGGGCTTGAATTTAAAGTAGGGAGGAGTGGAGTAGAATGTTGTCTTGAATTGGAATAATGGAAGGTACTCGTTGATCGGAGTTTTCATGTAGTGTCATAAAAAGTGTATACAAGGATTAGGGTTAAATATATATATAGTTTGTATTTTGATTTGTTTCATCGCGATATATAACGGCTATGTAGCTTTGTAATGTCAGTCTTGACATTTGACATCTAAATAAATATATCATATATATCAGGTTAAATACAATTGTACGAAAGACGCTAAATGAACAAATAGCTGTGGATGAAAACCCTTTATTCATCCCCCAATCGCTTTCTTTGTCGAATTTTAAGTAGTCCACAATTTAAATAAAAAGACAGTCGGTGTCTGTCATAGCAACATAACAACACCTGTTGGTGTCTTGCACTGAAATAAACAACAAATTTTGCATAAGATGCTAGTTTCAGTATTTAAAAAGTACCTAAAGCGTATTTTTGAGATCTTAGAAACGAGCAATATGTATTCCTTGATTTATATTTTTTCATTATTCAAATTTTAAGGACAAAAGTGCTCTTTATTAACCAACTAAGTACATTATTGCCAAAATGACTATTTATTAAAAATTACATATTTTCTGTAATGGCCCTGTTTTTTTCTTCAATGGCCCTGTTTTTTTTTCTTTAATGACCCTGTTTTTCTGTAATGGCCTTGTTTTTTCTGTAATGGCCCTGTGTTTCTGTAATGGCCCGTTTTTTTCTGTAATGGCCCTGTTTTTCTGTAATGGCCCTGTATTAATGCCCAGTTTGTCTGTATTAAGCCCAGTTAGTTTTTTTTAATAAAGTTAATAAATTAAGTTGTAAAGAGTATAATACCTTTTTGTATTTTATTTTATTTTGTAACCAGCAACTAACATTAAAGAGCCATATAAAGGGATCACTGTTCATCCTGTTTTTCAACACATAACTTCTTTCAACTTTATTCGGATATATGGTATATTTAAAGCTTTATCATGATGAAGAACAAATTATTTTTTTCAAACTAAATTGTCATTAAAAGAGTAAGAGAGTAAATCAAGTTGGTAGCAACACATATACTTCTGTTCAGTTGGTTAATAAATGTATTAAGAAATGGTTGTTTTTATAATGGTCCTGTTATATGTCCTCGGTCAGTAATAATGTCCTTAGATGTCTGTAATAGCCCTCGGCGTTACCTCGGGCCATTACAGACTCCCTCGACCATTATTACAGACCTTGTACATATAACAGGGCCATTATAAAAACACTCATTCATTAATACTATAATAATGATCACCAGGCATTTAGATTTCATTTGACACACATATCACTAAAAGATATTACATGTTTTGAACGTAACATCAATGTGTAGGAACAACATTTGTTATACACATGTACTTGATTCTTTTATGCTCTTTCGTACATGGCCCGCAATTTACACTTTATTTTATTGCAAGGTAAATGTTAAAGCCTTTACAAAGCACACAAAACCTATGAAGTTGGTGTTTAGATTCATTCATTGGTTTATGCATCTATCTTCTAACTTTATGTGGTCTCTTGTGAGTTTTATAATGAGTTTGTTATTAGGCAGACCACTGATGATATCAAGAACTAAAATAATAGAATGACCAACTATTTGCTTAAAATGAAACGGTTTTTTAAAACTTTTGTTTAGGATAATGTGTCATCATGGTCATAACAATGATAATAAGTTTCAATTTTAACAATCACTAGTAAACCGAATTTAACTTGATCGGACAAAAACGTATTAACGCTATTTGAATAAGATTAATCGTCATTTGATAAAGATTGACAATAATTAAAAAATATTTTTAATTTATTTCAATGCATATCAAATCATTTTAATGCCAGTCAAATAGATTCGCTTGCAGTCGTTCAATTTAATTCAAGACGGTGGTAAGTTACGTCAAACAAATAGGCCACGCCCCCGTTAAACTATTTCAAACTGGTATTAATTCGTTATAAAGGGGCACTAGCTGTCAAATTCATGGTCACCGATTTAGAACAATGTAAAACTTTTGTCCAAACTATCAAAAGTCTAAAATAAACAGTTTACAGAGCATGGGGTAGATAATATATAGATTCGTTTCGTGTGTCAATAATCACTCAAGTAAAACATCATCGATGTATCTATCGTTTATTTGTTTCAAACTTTATCGACTACTCTGACTCGCTTTTATCTATACGGGGGTTTTAGCTTCTTTCTAAGAAATCTGGGGGAATACTAGCTCGCTCATATTCAGGTCTATGTTATGCCTTCTTCTGGCGTGTCCCTCATCTCGGACACTTGTACTTTCGAGGCCTGGCGCTGGTGAATAAAATACAATGATGTTTCAATTATTTATTCCAACAGCTATCTACATGTAAGTGTGATATGTGATCTGTGATCTATTGATCTTAATAGAAAACTTTGTTTTAACTTACTTATGTTAATGAAAATCTTTTATAAATTTATGTTTAGTTTTAAATATCAAAGTTATTGAAAATTAATCAGATCAGAAGATAAATTCTTACTTTTAAAATTCAATTGAAAATAGTTTACACTTAAACAATTTACATACCTGGTGAATAAAATACAATGATGTTTCAATTATTTATTCCAACAGCTATCTACATGTAAGTGTGATATGTGATGTTGGGAGGTTGCAGTCTTCCCTTTTTAACCCCAACATCACGTGCTGATTGGAATTATTTTATTCACCTATGAAATTTAAGCGTGAATTTTGAATTTTCTAAAGTTACTTTTTTTTGGTCAATTATTCTCTTTTTATGTTATAGATTTATATGATTGACATACATTTTATTTAGTTAAGTAAAAGCAATTAAAGGATTATCAAAATCTTACTTACTTTATAGAATTATTAAGTAGACAATAGAAATACTTTTAGAGTTATTTTCCTACGGCAAATTAGAAACATTTTTATTCTTTTTAAGATGATAGTTTATTTAATTTATTTCTCAACGTCAGATTAATAGCTATGATCAAAAGAACTCTAGAAATGAGATTAACTATATTATTTACAAAAAGACGAAACTATTTATAACTTAATCTTACGTCACCTACTTAGTCTTAGAGCTTAAGCAATGCAATATAATTCCATTTTATTCTATTCATTAGTTTATTTATGAAAGTTCACTTTATTTTATTTTCCTTTTCCAACATACAATTTTCCATCATTATAGTCGTACAAATAAAATATTTCATCTAGGTGCTCTCGTTGAAGTTCGCGTTATATAGTAAAGTGAATTTCAATGGTCGGAACGTTCGCAAACTTTCAATCCAGGTTTTCTTATCGAGGTCCGCGTTCATGTTTCAATTCAATACACAATATGAAGTCAAATATGGTAAAAAAAAAACAATTTTAAACTCTACGTCCGAGTAAATCGATTAAGTATCTTAAAACATATATCTGTCGAAAAATACTACTTAAAACAGGTTAATTTCAAGTCAAAGTCGGTCAAATATCGATTTAAATAATGGAATATTTCGGGATTTTTCAAAATGGCGGATGATGAATATCCCATGAAATGGAAATGTTGCATCAAATCAAGGATTTGTATAGTAAGACTTTCCTAGATTATATTAATATTTTCATGCAGAATCTCTGATTTTCCGTTCTTTTCTTTGGTGATATTTCGATATGATTGATTTTAAAATTTCTTGATAAAAAAATTTATTTTAAGTGTGACACGGGAACATTTATTTGACAGATATCCAGAATATACTGTTACCAGAAAATAGTTGACAATAAAATTAAAATTAAATTTTTTCTCTTTTTTTTAAAGGTGTTTTTTCTGTATATTTTATCTTTCTTTAGAAATATATTTATACATCCCTTTTAGAACAAAAAATGTTTTCATCCAATGAGAAAAAAAAACCAATGCCCGAAAATTAATATAGATAAATATTCTCTACCTTTAAAATTTCATCCCTTTACAGAACAGGTGAACTCTGACTTTGGTTGTAATGTTACATAACAATATAGTGTGAGGTAGACGTGCAAACCAAAATCAACCAGGTGACATTAAACATCCTGTGTGTACATGTATTACCAGAGTTTAAATTTGTAATATACAAAAGTTTTCATCAATGTACAAATAAACTTTTTTTTAATTTCCCGTTTCAAATCAGAAGAAGTATCTATCATACTAAACTTTTAAGAGAATATGAAAATTATGAAAATGTCTTTAAAAAAATAATTTTTTGCTTAAAATATTTTTATTTTTCCATAATTATTTTAAAGAAATATTATGATTCAAATTTTAATTCAAATTGATTTTTTTTTATTTTATAGGAAATTCAACGAGATTTCATTGCATATGATTAAATATATATTTTTTAATTCAATGTTTTAAGCTAAATCCAGGCATTCAATGAATCGATATAAAGTTTAACATTTGTAAAAAATATTTTATTGTTTACATTTCAACAGAGACCTATAATACGATTGCTCCGATTTCAACAATATTGTATACCCTATAATATCTATCGACAAAGTTATCGATCCTGAAAAGGACTGATATAGTTGGGTATGTCAAATTAATCTACACAATTTTTTAAAAACACGAATATTTTTTGAAATAAATAAAGTGCCGAATTTCAAAACATTTACTCGGCTTACATAGTAAGGTTTAAGAAAAGCTCTTCTACTTTCTGTTACAGCTGTGCAGTTGAGAATATAGTGAAATACATCACCTATCTCTAGAGAGTTACAAAGTATACAGTACCTTTCCTGTCTAATAATTATACGCCATCTACCGGTTTCTATAGGTTACCGATGATTTCCAGTTGTAAACCTACATAACGTTATTTTATCTTTATAAGGTAGTAAGTCTAAATATTTTTCAAATTCAAAGTTTTCTTAAACAGTTTTTAACACAATTTTTTTGGAGAATTTTCCGTTTCTGATTTCATAGTCTGCTGACATTGGTAAATAAATCTCTGTTTAATGCTCAACTTAACCATTTTGGACTAAAACTATAGTTACTTTGATTAAACCAAATATTTAAAAATCCATATTTATTCAAGATATTTTTTTACACAAATCAACCAATCGAAAGTAAATCAACCATCTACGTTGAGTTTATAAATATATCTATATAATACATATGTCCTTTTACTATCGGAAATGTTTACAATGTTAGACAAAAAAGATTCCATACGGTGTTCCACATATGTGACCCACCATGACATGTGTAGGCTTATGGAGGTAGAACGTCATTGTTAGAAAAATTATAAACATTATAAATATCGAGATTCAATAAAAAAAAGAATTTGTGAAGAAGAAATAAACACTTTCCTTGGCTTCTTTTTTGCGGACGCCGAACTATACATCATATATAAGTTTTGAAGAAGTTTTACTTTATCGTTTGAAGTGAAAAATATTTGAATCTACATTTTAAATTGATACAAAAAAATCAAATTTCTGCTCTATAGATTTCCTTTCATAAATGAAGTCTGAAATATATCCATAATAAATGCACCGTATCAAATGCATATAAGAGAACACCTACTTATAAACTGTTACGCGTCGCATACTATGTATAGAGACATGCATAATAAATCTAAATTAAAAAAAAGGAATTCTAAAAGCTTACTTTGACAAATTTTAAACTAATTTCATTTCAACAAGTTTAAATTACATGTAATAAAATAGAGCTACAAACAAACAAAGAATACTCTGCTCTAGAGTTTTTTCTTTCATAAATGAAGTTTGAAATATATCCATAATAAATTCACCGTATCAAATTAATATATGAGAACACCTACTTATAAACTGTTACGCGTCGCATACTATGTATACAGACATGCATAATAAATCTAATTTAAAAAAAGGAATTCTTAAAGTGTACATGTACTTCGACAAATTTTAAACTAACTTCATTTCAACAAGTTTAAATCCACCATTTTCTACATTGCCTGTACCAAGTCAGGAATATGACAATTCTTGTCCATTCGTTTTTGATGTGTTTTGTTATTTGATTTTGCCATGTGATTATGGACTTTCCGAATAGATTTTCCTCTAAGTTCAGTATTTTTGTGATTTTACTTTTTACATGTTCTAAAATAGAGCTAAGAATTGTTTGCATTGTAGTAAATTTAAGTCTTTGAAATTTTATTCAAATACGCTATTGAACATCACTAAGAGCCAATAAATACAATAATGTTGTGTTTTATAAATTAGTGCCTTCAATAAATAAAAGTCTTCATAGAACAGTCTCATTTTCATACCGGTATTCGAAATGACTCGTTTCATTGCTATTACAACAAATATGTCATAATACCATGACAGAGAGTTTTGTTTCGGAATATTCTAGGTAAATATACAAAAAGCAAATTTTAGACAATGTACCCTCTTAAGCCTGGAAGTGGCTTGTCACATATAGTTAACGGCGTTTTTCTCACAATGACGTTCTACCTCCATAAGCCTGGATATGGCTGGTCACATATAAAATACAAGAAAGTGGATTTTTTAGTAAATCTATTAGAAATATACTGTTATAAGTAAATAAAAAAACTTTGATACCAGTAACAATAAATGATTGACTGAAAGGGAACCGTTATTTGTCACACTAGGGGAACAGACCAAAAACTCAAGTTACACATAAGGGCTTATAGAAACTTCCGTGTAGACTGTTAACATTTATAGAGACAGTTCTTTCAGCTAAAACACTTTAATTATTGATTTAACATAACATTTATTTCATTTTTTGGGGGAAAATAATCACATTTGTTTTACTTTTTAGACAAAAGATATCAAGGTGTGATGAAAAAGAAGAAAGAAGAAAAATGGACCAAAACTGACCAAATAAGACCTTCAAATGAACTCTAAAAGTGGCAATAAAATTGTTTATCATCTTAAAGTTGTCTTTTATATCCTATTTAATTGTTTGAATGCATAGATCATGGGTATATGCTCAGATATTAGTCAACATTGCATTTTATAATGATACAGTGAAATTAGGATTTTTCGAAGAAATTAGACTGAAATCGCCGTAGGATATGGCCTTACATTATAAAGATTTTATCTGAAACTATAGCTCTGACTGAGAAAAAAACTTGACAGTTATGCTTGAAATTAAAATTAAAAATTACATTAAGTGTATTTGACATTTAGGTGTTCTTTAGGTGTAATACCACCAAATCATGGCATGTCACATCCGGTTGTATACGAAAGTAGGTCTAAACAAATATTCATTTGAATTTGACAGTTGTAGAAAATTAACCCTGCATTTCAATGCACTTAAATTTTTCTGAGTCATAAACATGTATGTTGGGTGTCTGAAAGCATCATTCCTTTTTTATTTGATGGTCTTATAAAATATTTTGGAAAGTTAAGGTTACATAGTTACTAAAGCAGGTAACCAGTAAAAAACATTGTAAAAATTGGGTTGTTTTCTTCCGGTGATGGTTACTTTCGTACATGCAATGAAATGAAGTGTGAAATTTTCACTGTAGCACTGGAAAGGATTAAACTTTATACGTGCAAAGTATTTATTTGGTTGAATTAAAGGTAAATACTGTACAATTTTTTTAAAGTGCCAATTTAATAAAGAAAATCAATGGTGGTATTACACCTATTTATAACATGATGATAAATTGTTGTTTTAAAGGGGCACTAGCTGTCATATGCATGGTCACTGATTTGACTAAAATTCTCATATCTTATGTATAACAATGTAACTCAAACTTTGAAAAGGCTGAAGCAAACAATTTACAGAGCATAGGGTCGATAATATGTAGTTTCGTTTCGTGTGTATTTTAGTTTAGACGCCATGTAATTAACTATCGAGTTGACCTCAGATGACCATATAAACGATGTAAACATCAAAATAGATATAAATAGATCCAAATCGTGCAATTAGAAGGTCTTTTTATTTTATTTTATAGATTAATAATATTTGTTTCTCATCGTTTTTACCTCTATAAGAAAGATGTTTTGTGGATCAAATCAGTCATCAAACGATTAACCTTTTTTCACTTTTAATGTTGACATTCTTTTCCTTTAATTAACCAGTACACGTACAATGCATGCCTTTTCCATTTCTAGTTACGAGGTTAAATTGAAGTTCACATGAATACGGATTTAAGGAGGTCGAATTATTCACTTGCAAGTGAATAAATCATTATTAATGTTATTTAGCTTAATTTGACAAAATTGAACCATTTTGGCTGCTAAAAGCGAATTATTATTTCACTTTTTCGCATTCACTATTGATTGAACAAAAACAGATAATATAATGTTCTCTATATCTCGTAGCTATTGCCCCTTTAAAATGTTTGATGTGTATAACGTTGGTGTTATGATGTTCAAATGATGATGATGATGATGATGATGATGATGATGATAATGATGACGATGACGAAGAGAGTAGTCAGGTTCAATTCTTAACGTTGAAAGTTAAGCCTTGATACACATTTCAGAAAATCCATATATATGTCTTATAGAAACAGGTAAGTTCTACCATAATCTTTGGGAAACACCGCTTTAAGTACGTGAAATGATCTATACGGTTGTGCCAAAAAAGGCGTATCGTTTAATTGATTAAGTAATTCTTATTGTTTCCAGTCTACAAAGCTTAGTAACAACGTTTAACATAGATGAGTTTCAAATTTCAGTGTACCATATTTAAAGACAACCGATTCAACAGAGCATATTATATCAGTGCAATTTTGAACGTGTTTTTATA
Organism: Mytilus galloprovincialis; assembly: GCF_965363235.1. NCBI lineage: Eukaryota > Metazoa > Mollusca > Bivalvia > Mytilida > Mytilidae > Mytilus > Mytilus galloprovincialis. The sequence goes on from NC_134843.1 coordinate 71,079,318, forward strand.
ACATTGTTGTTTTAGTTTTAGATTTCGAATCTGATATCAACCTTCGTTTAAATTCATTCGGTTAATACAGAGATTAAAGAAACACTCCTAGAATGATAAAGAGCATAATTGACTGACATATTTTTATACTGCCGGCATTTTTTGTATGCGAATTTTTTTTAAATGACCTATTACACCCCAATGGAGACACTTTCAAAAGTGTCTTATACAGTATGACAAATATAAAATATTTTTCTCGTATTTTATCAAACATTAAGTAATTTCCTGTCTTAACGAAAACTTCTGCAGCTATACACATATAACTTGTTTTGACGGTTCCATATTCAAATGATTTGATAATCACAAATCCATTGATATATGATCAAAATATTACACTGCATTAAAAATAATAATGCTTGAAATCGAGATAAATGTATGTATGCCACGTGTGCGTGTCATTCAATTATTGAACAAAATAAACATCCGGACATAATAATATTTCGTTTGAAAACAAGTTAAAATTTAATCATACACATTATGGGAAAAACAAATTTCACAGTTTCAACAGTTTAGAGATACGTATTCTAAATAAGAAATAAATATACCTGTTCAGCCAATTTGAACTAAAAAAGCCTTTCTAATAAAGAAAATTATAAATAGTTAATTTATCAATTCAAATATTACAGTCATAAAGGTCGAAGGCACTAATTATCATATCTTTCATTCCCATCAGTTTGGCGTAGAAACGATAACACTTAATCTTTCACACATGTATTGCCTGGATTTCCTACTGGCTCACTTGCTACTGAATTCGTGATTTTTTTTCAAATAGTAAACTTATTCAATAAATTGATGCAAAAAAAAAATCATGTATGAGAATGAGGGAAATATGATGTCAGTTTTGGAATTTGCGGTCTGTTTTATCGATCATCAAGCATAAACTATCTCCAGGAGCTTCAGATGTGAACAATAAGTTAAACAGAAACATAAAATTCTCTTATTTTATTTCTAAAATAACTATTTGAACCACTATAAGTTATCTACACCACTGTAACAACGAATGATTCATATGAACGAAGGTTTTGTCTGTTTGTCTTTTTATTGTTTAGCCATGGCGTTTCCAAATTATTTTTGATCTGTGAGTTTGACTATCCCTCTGGTATCTTTCGCCCCTCTTTTAGTTATATATACACCTTGGCTTTGTAAAGTTTTGTCTGAGAATTTCCAGAAAGATGATTTTATTGCAAAAAATAAGAAAAAATGTACATTGTAATCCATGAATGAGTACATGTATACCATTCAGTTATCGCAATACAACATGCACCAGAGAAGAAGCATACTACCAACCACAAGAAATGCAAATCAAATACTGACACATTTTAAGTCAAATTTAAAAAGTAGGAATGTCATAAGCCATTTGCTCGACTTTGTCAAACTATGGAGCGGTTGGAAAAGTAACTTCAATAATCGATACACGTGTAAAAATTTAAAAAAGGTAATTTGTATTCAAAGTAACTATCCGTTTTCGGACAGCATCTCATACTATTTTTTTTTCATGTAAAACGATTTGCAACAGAACCCGTTATAACCAAATTTACAATGATTTCTTGCAAGTATGGGGTGTGTTTTCGTTTACATTTTGATTCACACAAATCTTGTACCTACTTCGTGAAGTGTTTTTAAAAGATGTTTTAACTACACTTACTTTGTGCTGTTAATGATACAATATCCTGGAGGTTATTTGTTTTTTAACGGCTCCCACGTGATGTTCACTTTTAGGGGAGGAACCGGAGGAGATAAAACAATTTTTATATTACGCAGATGATATTAAGTTTTTATATAATACAAGCAACTGAGTGGTACATACATTGTATTACGACTGAAGTAACCAGGAGTTGTTTCCCTGACAAAAAGTCTTATTTCGTATTGAATCAAGTGAAATCTATCGTCTTGATTCCGTGTCAGCAATACTTGTCTTCATAGCTACCATTCATCATAATATAGCTCGAGAGAAACTAGAAGGTCGAAAAATATTCACATATTAAGTTCAAAGAGCACTATTCTCGGTTGTATTTGATAAACTGTAAAATTTGAACATGAATATACATTAGCTCATCAAGCAGCTTATATTTTTAATATTTGGCGCTTGACTACATTGTACCTGGCTAAACCTTACATAAATTCACCTGGGTGTGCCTTTTATTTGGGGAATCTAGGAAACAATTATCAGATATTCTCATCCATGCACAAAAAAATTAAGATATTGTTTGTTAAATAGAACAAAGAGGGTAAAACTACAGTTTTTGATTTATATCAAAAAACTATATTGAAATTACAGCTCGGCTGCATATTGGTCGAAAATCAATGATAGAGTTATCTCTTTCTTGCCAGTTATCGTCATTGAGACGTTTTTCGTCAGCGGGTTTCATTTTATATTGTTTATCAATTTTGTGTACTAATAACTTAAAAATAAAAAAAGGAATATCAAACCCAGGTCTACTAAAATTTCAACAAATCAAAATTGACATTTTACTTTAAAATGGAGTTTTCAGATTTGATAGAAATACATGTGAGGTATATTTAACAAATCGTTTTGTTCAAAACAGAATGTTAAAAGACATATAAAAAGAAAGTGATGATCAATTTAAGTTTGTAAGCCTTAATTAGTTGAAATAGTAAATTATTACAAAAATGTATATGTACAATAAATTTGTCAAATTGGATACTCCTTGTGAAGGGCATGCCATATTGTCATAATCATTCGGCTCAAAGTAAAGAAATCAAAATTATGATTGAATATGTTTATAATAAAATTGTGTGTGTGTTAATGACAGTGCTAGTGGGATGAGTATCACCAGCACAATAGTCAGAACTTCTGCCATAGTGGAGGGGCATAAAGTGTAACCCTAGTCCGTCCGTCCCGAACGTCCCAACAAATGGGTTCCGAACGTTCTCCTAACTTTAGTTTGCCTCAATCAAATACTACAAAACTTATACACAATATAAAAAAGAAGATGTGGCATGACTGCCAATGAGAACTCTCCACAAGAGACCAAATGACACAGAAATTAACAACTATAGGTCACCATACAATGAGCAAAGTCCATACCGCATAGTCAGCTATGAAAGGCATCAAAATGACAAGGAGAAACAATTCAAATGAGAAAACTAACGGCCTAGTTTATGTACAAAAATGCACGAAAAACAAATATGTAACACATAAACAAACGACAATCACTGAGTTCTAGGCTCCTGACTTGGGACAGGCACATACATACGGAATACGGGGGTTTAAACATGTTAATGTGACCCCCACCCTCCACCTAATTTGGCATGAGTCACGGCAAATGAGAACTCTCCACAAGAGACCTGATGACACAGAAATTAACAACTATGTCACCATACGGTCATCAACAATGAGCAAAGTCCATACCGCATAGTCAGCTATAAATGGCACCGAAATGACAATGTAAAACATTTCAAACAAATTGTTGGATGTGAGAAGATTTGGTACGAGTACCAATGATATAAATGTCAACACGGAGCCTTAAGATAGGAAAAATGCTAAATCTGTTGTTTGGAATTCCGTTCGTTAACTTAATTTGCTGCAACCAAATGTTTTGGAACTTATACACCATGCTTATGGTCACAAAATAGTTGAAACTACGTGAATCCTGCATCTATATGTGGAAGTTTACTCATGTTTTTTTCACAAGCAGGGGTATCTGTGGCAAATCGACATATTCTACATTTATTTCAGTAAACAAATTATTTACTTCCTTTGAATTCTACTTCTAATAGAATTATTAGTAACTTGCATATTGTTTTCAGGATCTCGGTGCGGTTTGGTAACAGACTGTGATATTTCAAGTTACATGTGACCAGCATAACAAAGTGTTTCACTAGATTGAGCTCTCTGTCCAAGTGTACTTTAAAGGTTCTTTGCACTGAGTTCAGTTAATTGATATGCGTATACCTTCTGTGTGAGTTTTTAAGATGTAAAACAGACTATCCATACCTACATGTCCATGAAATTTAATCTAAGGTAAAATAATTGAAACATTTTGCATTATCTATCACAACTGGCAGCACATGGTGCTACTGAAACAGTAAATTTTCTCTCTTACCGTTTTCACGGATATTAAAGGATTTAGTTAAAAAAAAAAATGAACTTACAATTAAAAATATAAAAGACTCCTGACTTGACTTTAAGGAAATCATACCAAGAGACACACCCAATATGCATAGGTCAAAAGGTTATAGTCTGATTAAGAGCTCCTTGTCAAAAAACACATAGCAGATTTTTAGGAAATGGTCATCGTGGTACACAAAACTAACGAAATCCAATATAGATATAAGAAGATGTGGTATGGGTGTCAACCATAAGTTTTACATTGAGGGCAAAGGTCAAGCTCACATGAAGTTTCTCGTGCCACTAGACGCACCATCTTATGACATATTCAGAAGCAAGGTCAATTGCAAATTATATTTTGAGATCAAGGTAATATACCAAGGAACACACTGCATGTATCATGAGAACAAACACACCGTGCATAGGTCAAGAGTCAAAAAGTCATAGTCTGGTCAAGAGTTCCATGTCCAAAATATACACAGCAGTAGTGCACGACAGTTCATCATGGAACACGTAAATGTCATGTCATGATGGACTACACATGCCAAATATAGAAAACCTAGGTCAGAGACAGAAACACAAGACATATAACTAAACTCAATGGGACGGTACTTGTATTGCAGGTCACTATACAATTGCCTTCAACATATAACATAAACTCTCGCATCAGTGCAAAGTTATAAAAACCGTCTTTTACAGAAGTTTGAGCAGGATTCTTTGCAACAATTATCTTACCACTGTAAATTGAGAATCGAGTCGTGCAGTTGTGTCAATAAATTAAAACGGTAAGATTAGACATTAAAACACTAAAAACAAGGGTTTACCATTAATTTCTAACCTAATCACGTGATAGTACTATGCATTGTAAACTGATGGAAACACATGATACAGTCATGAAAATGTTTGAAATAGTAAGACCAGAACAATACAAGACAGAGTTGTAAACAAAACATACGAATTTTTAATCACAATGCACAAATAAGGAACCGTAGTTTTCATTTAATTTATTTATCTAAAATGTACGCTTGCGTTAAACCATGGAAATAAACACTGTATATTTATATAAACGATCAATCTTGTAAATAAATAAATAAACTATTTTACAGAGATAATAAATGATGATAAGAAATTTTTAAACATTTAGTTAAAAGACCACAGAAAAGAGACAATATAAGCTGGTCATTTTTGTTTTGCTTGTTCGAAACTAAGTTAATATTTATCATGCAGTGTTATGGTTAATTGAAGTTTCTGAGATGGAGCCCAAAAGATTATTTAAAGAATTGTTTCATGCCTTGTTGATCCTTTTTTGAACTTGCCTCTTTCCATTAGTGGAATGGGTAGCAAATGCTTTCTCATTTTGGCTTCATTGATTACACATGACTGTCTTGTTTCTCGTCAGTTTTAGTTATATGCTTTTGAATGTACACTGATTTTCTAATTTGGCAGATCTAATTATTTGGGTTTATCATATTTTTCCTTTTCCTTGTAATTTTTAATATCAGGCCTAGGGTAACATTATTGTGCTGTCTGACCAAATTAAAAAAACGGACTTAACCCAAATAATTGTTTCAATTTTATACTTTGTAAAGCGCAAATGCGAATGTTAGGAAGAATTAAAAATGAAAACAATATTAAGGTGGTACCTTACACTACAGGGAGATAACTCTGTAAAATCAGCTAAACGTTTTGATTACGTAGTGTTGTTTAGGGTATTTCAAGCTTCTCGATGATCAAAATAAGTGCTTGTCAAACTGCCCTATAACCAGTGTAATTTTTCTGATAGAACGGTTTTATTTTTGTCAAAGGGTCAAAGTGAATACCTTAAATAATCTTATGAAAATTAAACGAGCCAAATTAATTCTAGTTAAGGTGTTGGTTACCACCTTAATTGCTATGTTTATTAATATATTATACTGAGTTATATAAAGCATGATTTCATTTATAGTCTATAGTTCATTATAACCTAAATTAAATTTACAGTAACCGAACAAGTAACCGGAAAAAAAAATTAGAAAAATGAAAAGAAAAAAATAAATTAATTTAGGAGTTGGTTGAAGGGAGTATACAATATGTTAACTTAACTTGTGTAATCTGTAAGTTTCTACCTGTGGTCAAAAAATGATTTTAAATGAGCGGCCTCATTGAGGTCAAGTTCTACGCTCCATGTACGGGAAGGAACCCATACCATACGTGTTAAAGGGACATTTTATATAACAATATCTGCCCCTGTCAAACACTATTTTTTCCCCCATTAAACTGTAAAAATGGCAGGCACTTTAGTTTGGTTGAATTTCTATTAATAGCCTACTTGTGGGAATTAGCGATACATGTATTATCCTGAAAACGTCTCAAATCATCCAAAGATGGCTCATTAGGTGAAGTCAAAATATCTGAAAATATTTTGATGATGTGCTTTTTATTTAAAAGTTATTATGAAAGTCACACATAATTTATCAATAAACATTTATTAAATTTTGATTCATGTGATCTTGCAAATGTCAACAGTCTTTTTTTTTAAATAAAAACGTTGGCCTTAAATTAAAGACGTTCACATACTTTGAAAATAGTTAAATGTATTGTAACAACATACCTGTTATCATAGAATTTAAAAAGAAGAAAACTTTGAGTTTTATCGATATTGTTTCTTAATCTTTTGTTCTTTAATTCGTTCTTTACAGTAATTCAAAGGAGGAAAATCACAGTATGATTCACATTTGAAAAAAATCATAATGACCATACCACATATTCAGAGTTATGTGCAATTTCTAATAATTTTATAAACAATTGTGTTGAATCTAACAATATTATTAAAAGGTAAAATAACAAAAGTACCGAACTCCTAGGAAAATTCAAAACAAAAAGTCCTTTATAGAATGATAAAATCGAAAGCTCAAAAACTGTGATCTGATCTTAACACTATAAAACACGCAATTATTTTACAACAATGAAAACCAAAATGGCATATAGGCACTCTATAGATAGCGTATACGATATCAATGAAATGAAAATAAAATACTGTTAAGAACTTGTTAGATATGGCGTCATCCAATACTTGGACCACAATTGTAAATAACTTAGATACTAAATAGTTATAGATATCATTTCTGTGAAAATTAATCCGATGTCAAAATTTATCACCGGTAAAGGTATTTATTTTTAAAACTACTAGGAGATACCAGAAAAATCGCAGAAAGACGTCGGGTGTCTGTGTTCAAACATTAAAAGGGAGAGGGTTTCCGACTTCAGGTGCCTTTTTTACACATTAAAAAAGGGGAGGATCATTTCGACATGTTTAAATAAAAAAAACTTTGCTATTTGTGCAGTCAAATTGCATTGACTATATATCCATTTGCCTTGTTAATGGCGTTGACAATGCATTTCCGTTGAGTTTTATTTTTCCCGTCAATAAAAAATAAAGGGACGCGGAAATTTTACGTCATTCGCTTTGATTTAACATAATGATGGTTTTTACCCTAAATATTTCATTTTGGGCAGTTATAGGATGTGCAGTACTAGTATGTAAAGAAAACTATACATTGTCTCGAATTATAAATTTTAAATGTACTCGGTCTTAGACAGGTATGCAAAAAGCCACCTCTGGAAACACTGAAAACAATGTTTGTCTAATTCCGAAAAGACGTTATTTTAATTATTATAAATTAGCAAGAGAACCCACAAATGAAATCCATTTTCCTCCGAGTTCAATATATATGTGATCTTACTATTTCATAACTATTAAAATAACAGAAGAAAACACACAAGAAACACGATTGATAAAGCAGTCATTAAGGTAGTCTTCCTCTAAGATTAAAGCTCAGATTGTCAGTTCTTACTGTTATCGAAATTATACGTGAACTTTGAAGGTATACTTGTCTTAGTTTGAAGGTAACGATCTATAGAAATTGAACGTTCATTCTGAGTGATAATAAAATGGAAACTAACAGACGGATAAATTGACAAAACCTGTCATAACAGTTATAACTAGTATTACGTAAAAAAATAATTTTGGATATAACGCGTCTTCTGATTGGCTTACGTTGTTTTGTTTTTCCGCTCATAGACATAATTTTGTCATGTGACCGTGACGTCATCGACGTATTTTCATGTTTACTACGGTTTAAATTGGAATATAGAATTCAATTATAAGAAATGAGTGTAATTTTTTCCTGTCTATTCGAAAAAACATAAAAATGTGGTGCACACTTTAAAATAAGCCACTGCGCGGGTTATTCAGTGTGCACCATATTTTTGATGTTATTCCTTCATAGACAGCACAAATATTACAGTCATTCCTTAATTATTATAATTACTACATTATCAATAATTGGAAGGACAGTTTTTCAAATAATTTAAAAATCTACATACACTTTCAATAGATTATACATGAAAAATCACTACCTAAGCATATAAATACTTGTAAGTTCCAAACTATGTACTATCTCTATATGGCCCTTCCTTAAAGGGAACTTTTTCAACTTGACTCTCACACTTCGCTGGATATTACCACCAAACTCTTTCTTCCAGTTAAAAAGTAAACATTTTTTTACTATATGCAAAAACATCTTAAGCTGTTATGTGAACTAGGTTTACTATATCTGTTCGTTTCCTTACTTTCTTTAATATGAAATTTAGATTTTTAACAAATTAAAACAAAACATCAAGGCAATGTCACAGTGACCAACTTTATCACTGAGGGGTTTTCGACAACATGTAGATCTTCAGCTGCCCTGAAACATAAAAGTTATGAAATCACATATCTGATTGATTAGATACATCGTTATTTTATATTCTTATGGAGGGATAAATAAATCAGTCAAAATCTAATAAATTTGTTCTGGATTGTGTATTCTAATATTTTGTAATGGAATGTTCTGGAAAAATATCATTGTGTATGATTTTGTTAACTCTTTGACAATAAGTATAGCTTGCTAAACCTCTCACTCGTATGATAGTTGCATCAAATTCCATCATATTGACAACGATGCGTGAACAAAACAAAAAGCTGATGAGTCTTTGTAGACGAAACGCGTTTCTGGCGTACAAACAAATTTAGTCCTGGTATCTATGATGAGTTTATAGACTGAGTTGGTAAAAATGTCCAAATTAGGGGAATAGTAGTCAACATTGTGTTATAATCTTTGTCACTTAAAAAACCAAACAAATATGTACCAAAAAAGCATAAAATGGCATTGTTTATTTAACTTTATTTTTCAGATTGTCTTTTAAGGTTTTGTGATGTTATAATTTTTAATTGATGTCTATCGTGTATAATGAAAAGCTTTTATATGACAAACTTTCATATTCTGTCTTGTTATCAGGGTAAGATAATTTCAATGTTTGAATTGCTTATTATCTTATGGAACATAATCCTCATTTATTCTTAAGCATCTTTTACATAAAGGTTTTTACTGATGTCTACTTAATCACAAAGTTTAACATGGATAAGTCAGAAATTGGTGACCTTTTATCAGGAATAATAGATTGCAAGTTACCCGGGGGCTTTAAAAAAATATACTTCCCTTGGGTTTTTAAAACTTTCTTAAAGTCTTTGTGTAAAGTGATATCACTAGTGCTGTGTTTGTTCAGTCAATTTATGGTTTTGGAATATTAGAAAGCAATATGTTCGTTTTAGTTCAATTAAATAAAGGCAACAGTAGTATACCGCTGTTCGAAATTCATAAATCGGTTGAGAAAAAGCCAAACCGGGTCATAAACTAAAACTGAGGGAAACACATCAACTATAAGAGGAAAACAATGAAACAACAGAAACACTGAAATGCAATAAAAAAAACAAAACGACAATGCAACACACTCAGTTATGATTAAAACTGCCGTTTTCCTGACTTGGAACAGGACATTTTAGACAAAATGGTTGGCTGGACCTGGTTTTGTGGATTGCCAAACCCCCAACTGTTATTGCATTATCAAATATAACTCTAAAATGACAACAATGCATGACAGAACAACGAAACAACAGAAAGTGTAACAAAAAACAAACGACAATGCAAAACACACAGAAACGAACTATAAGATTACAATTGCCATTTTCCTGACTTGGTACAGGCCATTTCAAGAACAAAATGGTGGGTTGAACCTTGTGTTGTGGCTAGCCATACTTCCCGCTTTTATGGCAATGTTAGATATAACATTAAAATTACAACATTACACGACAGGATTACAATAAAAATCAATGGGAAAATATATAGGACAGAGAAACATACGAATAAAAGCTAACAAAAGGTACACTTTAATATAGGATTATAGACTTATTTCAGGTGATTAAAATTTCAGTTACAAACGATTGGAACAAAAGAACATGAATATATGTCTTCGTTTCATCCCATAGAAATTCTCCATTGTGTAAGATAATGTAATATTGTTGTTTTAACAAAAAACCAACAGGTTAAACCACTACCATGTGACATTAGACGACGTAACTTTTAGATCGAATCTACGAAAAAATATTACCATTTTTTATGAAACGGTAATAATCTTACGATTAGACAAACGACTGACGAAAGCTAAGTATACACGAATGTGTAGGGAACGATGTCCTGTTATTTGATCAGCATTCTCTAGTTATTTTATTCTTTTCTTTCAGTTTCATTCTCATGTCCAAACAGATGGTTAAAGTACGAAAATAAATGCTACTACTTTAGCGATGAGGAAAAAAAGTGGGACCTAGCTAGGGTTTGTATTATTCTTTTTATGGACATGATATATTGCCACTGACATTGTTACATCCCTTATTATTGTGCATTTTGAAAGAGGTGAACACTGAAGTTTCATTTATAAAAATAATAAATATGAGACTTATATACATGAGACATGCATACTATCTAATATTTAATTTCTAGTTTATATTGAAGTTAGAAAATATGTCACCCATTATTCGTAAACGTTATATGTTTAGTATGTTTGCAAAGAAGTTGACGGCTTTCAATATATCGCCTACCAGTGATTGCCAGTGCTGAAACAAATAAGCAAAATATGAAAAAATGGCTGATATCAACAAGCTCTCTACAACTTTTGTATATGTCAATTAGGATTTCACCAATAGAATATTTGACTTATGGTTATCAATTTGATACTAATGGATTGATCCAATGATTTTTTTTATTAACCTTGGATCCCGTGGACAAATATTGAAGACAAAAGTCGTACATAACACCAGATTATTATTTATAAAAGATATATGATACATTCTCAATAGTCTAGGAAAATATAAAATGTATCTTACGAGCTTTAGAAACTACATGAAAGGCAATGATAGGATTCACTTCACGTATACAATGCATTTGGTCCGAGTACACAGTTATTTCGTAGTGCATTTCTTTTAGACAATAAATGAAAATTAAAAAAATCCCACCTGCGCTTTCTAAATAATATTTTTACAGTGTGTTGTACTACTTTTAAGACAAATTATATTAAAATTATAGAAAACTTCATCAGCTCTAACTCAAAATATGGACAATTTTATGTTAAGGGGGTCTTGAAATCTTTTGACAGTTTCCGAAGTGCTCATTATTGACCTTTTTCAGCTGGACATACACTACTTTGCAGACATTAATATTTATGATCCAATTTTTTTTTAAGTGTCATTTCACCCCCCTACTTGCTATATGAGGCATAAAACATGGAGAAATAAATTTCGAGGGGGTATAAAAAAAATAGGCAAGTAACACACTGTCCGCACTAAGGACTAAATTCGTGGACAACTAAAATCAATGGACGATAACTGTGTACTCGGACAATAGCCAAAAAATGGGTAAAAACTGATGAAAAATGGGAAAATTATCAAAATTGTGTACTTTCAAAGGGCCGTAGCAGAAAAAGAAGTGCACCACCATATGATCTTTTCTTCATTAATTATTTTTTTACAGTTATATAAACCCAAAAATCAGGTTTAGAAAAAAAGTTTAATACTAGAAATTTTTGACTCCTCAGAGGTGTACATCCTTAACATGAAATAAAGCAATATGAATGACCAGTGAAATCTCGTAATACCATTTGATGTTTGTTATTATAGCTGACGTGCGAGTATTATGGAAGTAGGCTAGTAGAAGTCGGTTCTAGTTGTGACAAATGTATGTTTATTAAATGCAATGTACTTATCAAACATGACATTTTTAATAATGAATATATACATATATATATTGTTACGTCATGTGTATACAAATCACCAAAGAAAGTAACAGTAACGGTTTTAATTTTCATGTACCGTAAGACCATTCCAGATTTGTTAAATTTGCATAAATCGTATTTTTTTTAAAGTCATTAACATTTTATTTTCAAAAGCTAAAACATTTTGGTATAACGAATATTGATTGATTTGATTGATGTGTATTAATCATGTGTATCATAAGTTTATTTCCTACACTTGGTGTCAACATTTTGACTCAGCTGCAGTGTACGAATATGTAGATCCGATAAATTAATACGTATTCATACTCTAATACAATTAATACGTATTCATACTCTAATACAATTAATACGTATTCATACTCTAATACAATTAATACGTATTCATACTCTAATACAATTAATACGTATTCATACTCTAATACAATTAATACGTATTCATACTCTAATAAATTTAATACGCATAGTTTCTTGTTATTGATTATATTTATTGATTATAAGAATACCAAGCAAAGCTGGCACTTGATTAATCTTGACCATGTTTACCGCATTTAAGTTGCATCTTTCAAAATCTACAAAATGTGAAAGTAGTTTGTTGTTTTCTACATGCATTAACTTTGAATAACTCTTAGTCTTTAGTTTTCTATGTGGTGTCTTCTGTACTATTATTTGTCTGTTTGTCTTTTTATTTTTAGCCATGGCGTTATCAGTTTATTTTCGATCTATGAGTTTGACTGTCCCTTTGGTATCTTTTGTCCCTCTTATGCCTTATGTAGCAACAAACTCAGATTCATATGTGAAAAAAGTGATTTTTTATTGAAAATATCGTCAATAAAATATTTATCCTGAAAAATAAAACTCTTTATAAAATTTGTATGTGTAGGTTAACAATTTCTAGCAACCATTAAATAAGCACACGCGAATCCCTTTAAGATATGAAGCCGATGATCAAACAGTGTTTCACACTGTGTGATAATAAAAAATGCAAAAGATATTATTTATTAACTAACTACAAGGAGGATCGTTTTACCTTTTCCTATATTTTTCCACGTAGCACGACTGAAAAAATGGAAAACAACACGTTTAGTAATTTCATGCGTCCGAAGCGCTTTTTGGATTTACCTTCATCAGGAACGCTCAAAGCCAAACATTTGAAATCCGAAGATGTACAAGTATCGAGCCCGTTGTAGAGCTTTATGACAAAAACTACCTAAAATAAATAGCTAAATTCATCTAAGACAACTTTGCCTGAGGGAGTTGAAACCTTAGAATTTCAATAATTTCAAAATATATAAACGAATAATTTTAGAAAAGTTTGTTAAATCATGTCAGTACCGAAGTACTGACTTCTGAACTGAAGATACCCTCGGGGACTGATTATCAACCAGCAGAGGTATCGACCCAGTGATGTAAAAAATGGAAAACAACACGTTTAATAATTTCATGCGTCCGAAGCGCTTTTCTGGATTTACCTTCATCAGAACCTTTAAAGCCAAACATTTGAAATCCGAAGATGTATAAGTACCAAAACCGTTGAAGAGCTATATGACAAAAATTACCTAAAATAAATAGCCAAATTCATCTAAAGTCATATATTGTTTAAATGTAAGTCTGACATTCTTTTCAAGTTTTGTTAAGGCTTACCTTAATTTAACTTTTTTCTATATGTTTCTTATATGTAACTTTCCTTATACGTTATTTACTGTCAAACGTTCAATATATTCTTTCAGGGTCGAGTAATTGAATTGGAAAGGATAAGACCTAGCACATGTAGCAACCAACACTTTTTGAATGTCATTGAATTAGTTGTGATGTCAGAGCGAATGCCATGGCAAATTTTTTAAATCACGATGTATTATTGTTTTTGTTTGTTGTTTACTTTATCTGAAGAGTTATACGTAATGTTGAAATACCATCATCACAATCATGAAATCCGACCATTGTTTTCTCGTTAAGATTAAATATTTTTCTATTTCTACGATTGATATATGTAGTTCTGTCAGGTCTTATGATCTAAAGTTGGATAGGTCATTTAAATGCGGACACTTGAATCTTGTTTAATTTTACAGTTTAAAAGTATCTGTAAAATCAAAGCCATGTACACGAGCTCGCCTGTTCCTTAACAAAGGGGTTTTGAGGGATTTGTACTTTTTAGATTGTATTTTTATCAGGGAGGGTATTATTTTTGTTTCATACACACACGATTACGTATAATGTATCAAATTCGTTTTTTTTTCGAGGAATAAGTCGTTCTTATCACGTTCTTAAAAGTCCTGAATTAACTTTTTTGAGGTCTAGATCTTTACAAAAAAATAACGATTCACGATTTCTCAAATTTTCCACAAAAAAAGATCCTCATTTAATAATAATCTACCATGTGTATCCTCACTTGATATTACTTGGTCAAGCATATATAGGTCTGTCCCAGTTTGATTTTTGTAAGAAAGTTTATAAGCCCTAGATAACGTCCATATGTCAATGGTGTTCAGTTATTTGACGTGTATGACCCCTAGATAAAATAGAGGCAAAATATTCAAGAGGGAGATACAATTCATTTACCACTTAAATAAAGGCAACAGTAGTATACCGCTGTTCAAAACTCATAATTCCATGGACAAAAACCAAAATCGGGGTATCAAACTAAAACTGAGGGAAACGCATGCTGAGTTTTCCCCATGAAATGATACCAAGATAACGTTCTTTAACATTGGTACTGATTTTGTTTGAGGGATATGACTCCTAGATAAAATACATATAAAACTGGTCCTGAGTTTTTCAGAAGAGATGAAACCTCGATAACGTGCATATAGCGCTGAAATTTAGTTTTTCAATGGATAAGAAACCTATAAAACGTTCCTACAACACTGATTATGAGTTATTTGAAGTTTTCTTTATCTCTGGGGAACGTTCCGAAACACTCTTACTGAGATAGTTGAAGAGTATCACCACTAGATATAGTTCATATAACACTGATATTTAGTTTTTCAAGGGATATGAACCCTTTATAACGTTCCTAAAACACTGATTAAGGTTGATCGACGTTTTGTATCTGTAGGAAAAGATCTGGAACACTCATACGGAAATTTTAAGTGATTAACTCATAGATAACGTTTACTAAAATTGAGAAAGGAAATGGTGAATATGTCAAAGCGACAACCACCCGACCATCTAGTTTACTAGTATATAACACTGATATTGAGATATTATAAGAGAACTAGCACTAGCAAACATTCGTAAAACACTGATAATAAGTTGTTCGATGTTGTTTCGGGACGTTCCGAACCACTCTTACCAAGATGTTTGAAGTTCATAACCTCTACATAACGTTCACATAACACTGTTTCTGAGATGTTCGAGTTTTATAACCCCCTATATAAAATTTATATACTACTGATACTGAGATTTTCCAGGGTTGTGATCCCTATATAGCGTTCTTAAACACTAGTACTGAGCTATTCGAAGAGTGTGACCACTATATAACGTTCATAAAACACTGGTCCTGTATTTTAAAATTGATATGACCCCTAGAGATTTTCAAGGGATATGCACCCTAGATAACGTGAATTTAACACTGATTCTGAATTTTTCGAGGAATATGACATTTTGGTGACGTTTTTATAAGACACGAATTGACTATTTTGAGATCTAGTGTTTTACAAAACATACAAATAAGGTTCACAATTTCACAAAATTTCAACAAAAACAGTCCTCGTTTGGTAAGAATCTATCATGTGTGTCGTAATTTGATGTTACTTGGTCAAGCATATATGTGTTCCACTTTGAGTTTTGAAAGAAAGTGTATAATAAAACGTTCATATGGCACTAGCAATTGAAGGTGTTTGATCCCTAGATAAAAGAGATGCCAAAGATACCAGATGGACATACAATTCATTTACCACATATGATTAGTGTTATCAGAACGTGATCCTTAGATAACGTCTAATTAACACTGGTACTGAGTGGTTCGAGGTGAATAACCCCTTAACGATATTCATATACTACTGAAACTAAATTATCCAGGCAAATGATACCAAGATAACGTTTCTTTAACACTGGTACTGAGTTATTAAAAAAGTATGACCACTAGATAACGTGCCTATAACACAGATATATTCTTAACAAAACGTTAATAAAGATTCTCGATTTCTCAAAGTAAGTAAGAATCTATAATGTGTTTTCCCACTTGATATTACTTGGTCAAACATGTGTTTCCAAGTCTGATTTTTGTAAAAAAAAAAGAGTGTATAACCCCTAGATAACGTTCATATGGCATTGGTGATGAGTTATTGGAGGTGTATGGCCCCTAGATAAAAGAGGGGCGAAAGATACCAGATGGACATTCAATTCATTTACCATATATACTTAGTGTTATCAGAATGTGATCCTTAGATAACGTTTAAATAACACTGGTACTGAGTTATTCGAGGTGTATAACCCCTGCAAAAAAATTCACACACCACTGATGCTGAGTTTTTCTATGGATATGATACCAAGATTACGTTCTTAAACATTAGTACTAAGTTGTTCGAGGGGTATGACCACTAGATAACTTTCATATAAAACTGGTATTGAGTTTTTCAAGAGAGATGAACCCTGGGTAACGTGCATATACCAATGATACTTAGTTTTTCAAGGAATATGAACCCTATTAAAAGTTCCTACAACACTGATAATGAGTTGTTCGAAGTTTTGTATATGTAGGGAACGTTCAGAAACACTCTAGCAAACATAAACAATCACTAAAATGAAGAGAACATAAAACATAAAAAAAAACCGGAGTACATCAGCACAATAAACATGGTAAACTACAAAAAACTTTATCATCTTAATAAGTCTTATATGATTTGCATATTTACATGATTTACAAAGACTACAATGTCCGTTATATCCCTTGAACAAAAGACATGATCATTTGTATTTTCTATTTTTCGACTAATGAAGTGATGTTTGAGAGCAAAGACATATCGGCTCGAAGTCGAAATAATGTGTTAGGGATAAACATCAACAGGTCATTTTCTTGTCCAGCGTATAAATTTAACTTGTACATTGAATGTAAGCAGTCATCATTTTTATCGTCATCTTTATCGTTTTGAGGTTCTAAATAAAAATTAGACTAGTTCTAATTGAGTTACCCGCTTAACACATTGTTAAATATAGAAATTATTATTTCTATTATTATTATTATTAATATCGTTGTCTTTGTCATCATCATCATCATCGCCGTCGTTCTCATCGTCATCCTGATTGTTATCCATGTTCATGTTATCGTTATCGTCATGATCATAATCACCTCTCAAGCATTCAAACTAAATGTTAACAGGTTAAAATTGTGTAAACAGAAGTCGTCGTCAGAAATACAAAATTTCTTTACACAGATTTTAAATATCCAAAAGGCGTCCGATATTTTGATTCTTGTTCTAATTCGTTTGTATTGGGAGGATCAAGTAGGTTATATAACCTCCTTGATCCTCCTAATACAAAAGAGGTTCAAACACCATAGATGTAATACACATCAGGTATTTACGAATAAAGATCGGAGTTATGCCGCTTTGTTCAACGAATATAACTTAAAAAACACAAACTGTCGAATAATGAAAAACATACACAACGTGGCCTCAACTCACCTGATCAAAACTTAAAAACTGTTGGAACATATTAAACACTATATATTATGAACATTGCATCTCGTTGCAAGCTGCATAGGTAAACTCTCAAAACTAAATTCAATACAAGTATATCGGTAAAAAAGTTGGCTAAAGTTGTTTGCCCAGTTTGAAGCGTACTTAAGGCGTAATTGAAACCATACTACTCATCTGTTTGAAAAGAACATTATAAATTAACGATATCTTCACCAAATGTAATATTTGTTTTTCACATACAGACAAAAACATTCTTTAAAATTCTTATAGTTTTTTTTATGGAGATAGAGTCAATATTTACAATATTTTGGCAGAATAAAATTTTGTTTGAAACCTGAAGGGAAATTTGTGGTACTTCCGATAAGATTGCTTTAATGCCACATATTAAACTTACATACACGAAAAAGAGGCAACAATCAGGTGTGAAATGAAAAAAGTGTTCTAACACATACAAACAGCTATACTAAATTTAACAAGACTTTTAAAAATTACACATTTCGATAAAGATTAAACAAGTCAGTATTTTGATAAAGGCAATCCACAAACTACCAAAAAGTACAAATGGGGAGCAAAATGACTGTGAGGTACAAAAGTTTATCCAGAGGTTTCATGAAAAGACAGTTATTCATGAAGATGCAGAGTGTGGAAAGGTTGAACTTCGGTATGCTACTGTTGTATTTATATGTCAACTATACGCATAAAGGAATGAAAGGACAGAAACAATAATCATAATTTTTCGCTTTGCTAACAGGTTTTATAAATTAATTCAGCGTTATCATGATGCTATATATGTTAAAACTGTAAGAATCGTATTGCAATTTAAAATCATAATATTTAGGATATACAAAATATTCCTTACCTTTTGAAGTTCAAATCGTAAAACAAAATGTCGAGAATGGCTGGTTGTTGTTGCTTGAACAAATCAGAAAACACACCAAACGATAGATTTGTATGATGGATTAGTAACATTTTGTCGATGTCGGAAATAAAAGTGCAATTTTACTTTCTGAAGTTCAACATAATAAGACACGTGGAAATTAGATAAGAAGCATATGGAATATGAAGGACAGTATAGGCGTGTATTGTTATAGTGCAGTATGCAGTTGTTTGACGTTGTAACGTGACAAGATCATTGGTTTAAATCCACACGTAGTATGTTAGCAACAGTAGACGCTTGCATTTTTATTGCAGCAGACGCGTACGGTAGCAAGATTTTAAGACATACTTACTATATGACATCGAAACATAATATATCACTGACTGAAGTTATTATTAACCGCAAATGTATGTCTCTGGCACTCAAAAAGTTATAACTTTCCATTTTTTTTCAAATTTGTTTTTATTTTTGTCTCGTTAAAATATTTGCAGAACACAAAATATTTGCTGAACACTATATGTATACACACAATGTTATTTAACTTATCTCTGCTCTAATAAAAAAACACTGAAGTTCATTGTAAATGTTGCATTCTCAAATTCATTTCGGTATATATGTTGTGAACAAGTTGTAATGTTGTACTAATTTTAATTTGTACAGATTTGTTGTACAAGTTATCAGTGTTTAATGAACTGCTGAACAGAAATGGGAAATGCAAGCACACAGTCTTTTGTTTCGCATATTTCTGTCATATTTTCAGAACTTTATTATACATATTGAATACTGAGCATTGATACTAAAACATTATAAGACCACAGAAAGACTTTATATGAATATGGATATGGTTTAAGGAGAAAATAGAATTAGAATTTAAACCATTCATTTCAAGTTTAAAGGCAAGGAGAAAAGCACTTAATGTTAGGTTGAAGTATATACATTTGAATTTTAAACATTACACTGGTTCATTTTAGAAGATAAACCTGTATCACCTGTTGCAAGAAGGTATGCGTTAAATTAGCTATAGCTTCTCCTAAAACATTTCATCCAGCATGAATTGAATACACCAACAACTAACTTATAACAGATTGAATGTTCTCCTTACCAAAAAACTTTTACTACAATTTAAATCAACCGGAGGTAAACTATTCTTAGCTTGACACTTTCTCTTCAGTAATACATTTATTGTTTACTCAACACATGATTTTCAGACAATCAATAGAAAAGATTTGTGCAGCCGTTTTAAAAGTTTGTATCATATTATTTATTTCATTTTTACAAGAATTATCTTTCATATACATGTAAATATACAAAGTTGCTTTGTGGATCTTAAATAATTGATTTCATTTATGTTCAAGATTTATGAAAGTCAACAATTTTAAGGTGATCTCCAATTAATTTTATTGTTTATCATATAGTTTCCTCAAATAACCAGGTAAAATCTAAATAGTTCATTAAAGAAAGAACCAGAAACAGATTTTTACTCTAATGGCCATCATTGTACTATGTTTATATTTAGTAATGAAAATGAGTAAAATAAGTTTATGCATGTTTTTCCATATTGTCCATGATTATTAATTTAATGATTTTTTATTAAAAGATGTAATGAAGTACAGATTCTGTCTTTTTCAACTTTAAATGTATATTTGTCAAGGGAAATATCAGCAGCTGTTAAATGTAGAGTTAAAATTTTGGAAACGCTACAATTTTTGTGTGTATTTGAATGGATTTTCATAAAGACTGCATTGTGAAAAAAAAAATACCTTATTAGGCACCATGCTTATCATTTTGCGCATCTCATGCGCTTTTCGTCTTTAAATTGATAAAATCCTCTGTGTGTGTTTATAGGTTTTTCAATCACAGCGTTTTGTTTTTAAATTCTTAGTGTGTACATTTTTCGATGTAGGGTTGAAACATAGTTTTGACGAGTACGGCTTGCCATAGAAGCATGTAGGTTTTACATCATGGTATAAAACTAGAGCAGCGTTGTCTTTATAGAAAACTTGGACTTAGTAAATTAGTAAATAACGCAATTCAATTATAGAAGGCAGTTAGGCATTGTGAGTCTCGTCTTTTTACATAATTATTATCTATAAATTAATGACAATTTAAACTTGGTACTCTTAAGTAGGCAGTATAGGTTAAAAAACCTGAAATCGTACATGTATTGCAATTACCATTTGTTTGTATATAACTATGGTTTCTCTTATTTGCTTTCTGACACATATACCCCGGTTATGTTCTTGTATATTTTGTGATGGCATGATACTTATTCCTAACGTGAGGTATTGTCATGGATTTTAATATGATGAATACATACTCTTTCAATGATTTAAATTGAGATCTGGAGCTCGCATGTCAGAATCTGCTAGTAGTCCCTTGTTAATATGTGCATCATTTATGTGTTAAATATTTATTTTTCGTTCATAAATTCGGCCGTTAGTTTTCTCGTGTTTGTTTTTTATTGTCATTTCGTGGCGTTTTATTGTTGACAATGCGATTTGGACTTTGCTCATTGTTGAAGGCCGTAAGGTGACCTATAATAGTTAATTTCTGTGTCATTTGGTATTTGGTAAAAAAGAATGGCCAACGTAGATACAAGTATCTTGTCTTAGTAAGGGATAAATCATACTTTGTAAAGGAACATTCTGATTAAAACAAAAAGTTCTCTGAAACTGACATTATCAAGATGCTTTATTTCTTGATTGACAACAAATTTGTTACGTTCGGAGGACGTGTTTTTCAACAGACTGTTGGCATTCCAATGGGAACAAATTGTGCCCCTCTTCTTTCCGACTTGTTTCTTTATCATTATGAGGCTGACCTCATAAATGAACTTCTTAGTAAGAAAGATAAAAAGTTAGCAATATCCGTTAACTCTACTTTCCGCTATATAGATGATGTTCTTTCACTAAATACTTCAAAATTTGGTGACTGTTGAACGCATCGTTAGAACGCATAAGTTGATTTGGTTTGTGCATTTTATCATTTGTTTATATTTTGATATCTTAATGGTTTGTCTGTACATGTACGTACTCAATCTATTTTGATTCAACATTTCAATACACGGGTTACTGTCATATTGATGTTCTTTCCAAGATATGAAAGTAGAAGTACATTTAAACGGGCTTCATAAACCACTTGTCTTAAGCAAAAACCTGTTAAAAAGACCTTCAATTTTAGATCCCTCTGTAGGTCATTTAATTTGAATCGAACCTGTATTTAAAGACCAATCAAATTCAGGAGAAAACATATAAAACACACTGACAAATACCTACCATCAGCAATGAAAGAATATTTCTTTATTATATAATGTTAGACTTCGTGTCTTGTTTTGAAAAAAAAAATACATTTGTAAAAAATAAAAAAATGTATATAGAAAAGATGTGAAAACGATCTTATATGTAATAGAAATATCCATTCTTTTAACAAGCAAACATTTGGAAAAAATCTCGGATCAACAGCTGTATCACCGTGTGCTAAAAATAGAATAATTAAATGGAACGAATAATGCAATCCACTTATCTCCACACACAACGAGATTGGCTGGTTCGACATTCAGTAACAGACAATCTACTCCAATCGTAAGGAGTAAACATTATTAAATTGATATCTTGCATCTTTCATACTCTTACTGAAATCAAAATATGTTCTGTTTAAGTTGCGATGCTGTTCCCTATAATGACAATTTAACGATTTCCATAACGAGTTAAGAATACAAAGTCGGAGTCCGACTATGAAAGGATGTTGCTTTTAAGTTGACAAACAGGCACATCGTACTGCTCAAATAATTATTACGACGATGACCATAAAACATGGTCTCTCATAGCCATTTTAAAACAATTTAGGGGTGATTTGGACACATTTCTTATAATATGAACAAACGGACGAGTGCAAGATATCAATTTAATCATGTTTACTCCTTACGATTGCATGGAGGAGATTGTTTGTTACTGATGTGAAATGGAAAATTTAATTGTCATATTCGTCAAAGAAAATAGTATGAAGGCGTAAATCAGAAAAAGATTTAAACATACAAACGTCCTTCAAATGGCTGCTGTGTCTTTAACCTGACAGAGAATGAACGAGCAAAGACACTAAAACCATTTCTCGATATTCGGCTATATTTGAAAGTAAAATAACAGAACTGTTTTATTTTGTCTACGGGATATAAAGGAACAGAAATAGTTGAAACAGATCAAAAGGACCGGACAAAATAGCCAACGAGGATGATTTAATTAAATCTTTGTTTTTATCCAGGGTGTGTGTGTGGGCGGGGGGATCCCTTTTTCGGGACGTCGGAATCGGCTGTTTTTAAGCTCGTGATTTCGGGGTTGATCCTTGATCAGGGATGTCTGTAAACGAATGACACATGTGTCATATCTGCAATTCGGACGATGTTTGAAACCTATAATATTTGAAAATTAAATCTAAAATATATTGATACTTAGGTTACAGATACAAATAGATACGTTTCTCTTACAGACATCCCTCTACAAAAAAAAAGTAGGGTAAATTTTCCGTGAATTTATTTCGTTTGAAAGTCATTTTCAAAATTTATAAATAAGAAGATTACGCATGATTGCAAACGAGACAGCTTCCTTGCAGATACTAAAAAAAACAAAAAAAAACACGACGCATATTTAGCAAATATTGATCACTATACGGTTATCAAAATGGAACTAAATTGAAGGTCCGAAATCATATAATGTAAAATCATTCAAACGAGTAAAGCATTGGCCTCATTTATGTACAAAACAATAAATAAAAACGAATTATGGTGGAGAACGACCTACTGAATTAACGATCCATGCTTTTGACAGGAGCGTGGATAAAGCAGTGGTGTTTAAACCGACAAATAGAAATGTCTTTACTACTCTCCAACATTGTATAAAAGTGTTGCTGCAAACTTTAGAAGAATAAGTAAAAGTCAGTTGAAAAAGCCTAACCTGATAAAATTCAAAGAAACAGCAAAAGCACTCATTCTATCTTATTAAAAAGTCAAAAGAATAATCAGTTTCAACAATAAGAAACTATTTTCAAAAGCTTTATTACAAAAGTTCATGACATTAAGTTTTGCGATAGTTATAAGGGAATCAATTAAAACACTGAAAATACTTGTGAAACATTTACAAAAAAGGGTTTCAATCTTTATTTAAATCTGCAGCATCTTAGCTCCGTGTGTGTTTACTGTTTGAAATGGTTTACCGTTACATGTAATTGTATTACAGCTTTTTTGTTAAAATATAAAAGATCATTAAAGTACACTGCTTGGAGTTAGCCCCATATTCCATATTTGGAAAATTTTAGACATGCATATTTAAACCTTCGCCTTTTAGAAAAATTCAGATACTTTTCATTAATTAAAGCCATGTTGCGTCAATATTTCCAACTGTTTAAAGACACCTGCTACAAGTGACTTAACACCTATCATTTCTTCTTGTAAACATAAAAATGGAAAAAAAGGAGCACGTGAAAGACATGTGATATGTTTATCACGACTCCTGATTTTACCAGTAATTTAACATCTAAAACATATTATACTAAATCTTTCGAGCCTCTGGACTGTTCCACGGACAATGTCGTGTACGGAATCGAATGTATTTTGTGTGTGGACTACTTTATGTTGGTGAAACTCGTCAAACTTTGCGTAAAAGAATGAATCAACAACGGTCTGATAATAAAGATCCGCAATTTAGGGTTCTGTATAACCATTTTAATGAACCGGACCATGATCCTTCTTTATCTATGAAAGAACTCATCACCGAGAAAATTTATTACCACAATTAGCCCTGGACTAAGTACTCCTTTCCGTAAAGATATAGAAAATTTCTGAATAAGGGAATTAGGGACTGCAATGATAATCTCAAAGGAGTAGGAAATTTATCAAGTCCTGCCTATAGTGATGTTCATGTAATAATGTTATTTAATACTACCGTACGACAACAACGTATAGTCATGGGCAAACACATTACCATCGGCCTACTGTTAAAAAGTCTTCCAAATCTAGATCAACTTCCTAAAACTATGCAGCTATCTTAGATATATATCAAGCTTATTGAATCCCATTTCATTTATTTTTTTGTTGTATTGCTGTAAATTTAAGAATTAAAGTAATCTTGGTAAAAAAAAAAGCTAGGATTTGCAATTTGGACAAAATAGAGATAGTACACTTTAATTTTTTTTATAACTTTTTAAATCCAACTTGGATTTTCATCAAACTATGCAGCTATCTTAGATATATATCAAGCTTACTGAATCCCATGTCACTTAGTTTTTTTTTGTTTTTTTGAAAAATTAATGATGCCTATCTGAATTTTTATATAATAATTCTTTAATTTCACAGCAATAAATCAAACTACCTAATAAGCTTGAATTTTGTAAGATCAATATTTAATATAGTTAGATGGGCTGATTTACACCAGTCAAAACTAAATTTGAAGGTGTAGACTAGTCGAGACAGGTCGCGACTGGTTGAGACTGAGTGGAGACTAGTCGAGACAGGTCGAGCCTGGGTCAAGACCATTTCAGACTACACAAAGATCATCAAGTACTGAATCAGACTAATTAAGTAAAGTCGAGACCTAGTCGAGTACACTTAAGTACAGTTAAGTACAGTCGAGACAATGATGAGACTAGTCGAGTAAAATGTGTGCTCGATTTTACTGGTCGAGCACAAAAACTGGTCAAGTCAGATTCTGAGCAGTTTGTAGTGTTATCATCTTAACAACGTGTTATATTGTTCTTTCATTTGTCTTTGTCCTATTATTGTTATTACTTTTACTGTTTAAATTGATTTCTGTGATATTCATTTGACGTGGCTCGGTACTTATACATTCCGTCAATGTGTATTATCTTTCATTTTTGTTGGTGTGTTTTGTATACGCGACTGTTTCTTTGATACTTGTTACATAATACGGCACTTTTCCTTTGAAGTTTTTACGTGATAATCTGCTTAATAGTTCGGTTTCTGAAAACCATGGTTTAATATAAAGATTGATATGTTATTCGATAAAAAAGAATCATGACGTACTTTTTCCTTGCATTTTTATGTAAATAGGCGGAGCTTGTACTATGGTTTAATCTGATAATTTAAATGTTAAACCATGATTTTAACTTTGTCTCTTTGTTTTACGCCTTTACGGTGTTCTGTGTGACAATCAGTTTTTTCTATTCATTATATGTATGTGTTTTAAATATATCAATTCATAAACAGCTCCTTTTTTACAACATCACAGATTTGTCCATTCGTCCTTGTTGAAATTAAAATAACAATATGAAAACGTCCCTTTAATACCAATCTATCATCGACGTAAATCTTTAAGTACTTGAGTTTAATGTAAGCGAGAATACGGATAATTTCTTTCCGTTAAATGCTTACCTGGTAACCGCATAGTAGAGTGCATATATGAAAAGACACTTACGCAATGAAACATTTTCTATAAGAGAAAGCAATCTACAGGCAATATGCTTATACATATGCATGTGAGTAAGTATATGATCTCAATCATGATACCACAAAGTGTACTGCGTAATTAGAAAATAAAAGTAATAACTAACTAGTTGCAAAAACTTTATTTCAAACGAAATTCTAAAAAAATATTACAAACTACATGAATATATATTGTCAACATTTTTTTTGTGAGAAATATTTCTTTAAACACAGTATGTTTTAAATTATAATGTAGATGCAAAGTTCAAAATAACGCAGAGAGTTAAAATTTTCTGTTATCGATATAATCGAAAAATAAGAAATCTGCTTTTAAAATATATTTGGTCAACTAGAAATGTTTACTTATTATGTACTTATTATTAATTTTATGTACAATAGATGATATCATAATTTCAAGAGTTATTTACAATTTAATACGTATAGATTATAACATGCCTTTTTCCATATTGGCCCCGGTATATTATTATCTATTTATCACATATTTAAGTTATGCAGAATAGAGCGAAAAAAATCAATTATAATAAAATTAACGGTATCAATTTTCTTGCACCAGATGCGCATTTCGACAATACATGTCTCTTCAGTGATGCTCGTGGCCAAAATATTTGATAACAATTCAATGAAAAAGAACGGGTAAAATTTTAAATTTCTTATCACAAAAGTGTTATAAATTGTCGTTAAGTGCGCAATGATGTCACGTCATTTGGAATCAGGGCACAATAACCAATAACCTCTTTTTTTGCCCCGGGCAATTTTGAGGTTATTGCATATTCAAAACCCAACGTATTCGTGACAAATATGTGATAAATGCTGGTATACAATGTTTATATATTTGATATTACAGATATTTTAAAACATAGACAAATATGCTTTCATTGTTTTACTTGTATTCATATCACATTCCGAAACTGTGATTACATTATTATTTCCTCTCCATATAAAACCTCTTTTTAGATTTTGTCAATATATATACTGTAAGCGGAACCATAAGGTACTATGCTAACAATTAATGGACTGTGTGTCCTGTACATATAAACATAACTAATACTTATATAATACAGATTTATAAAAACATGTAAAAAAGTACACTGACAAAAAAAATATATGATAAAATATAAGAAACCAAAAATAAACAAAAATAAACCAAATGCAAAAATTATATATATAAGTATGACCTCTATCTGTACAATGTATATATAAAATGTATGACTAAAATTATAAGTAAATTGATAATGCTATTATCATCCATCTTCATTTCTAATGCCTATTTAACAAAGAGGATACTTTTCATATAACTTTATTGTTACGGTTTCAAAAGCCTTAAATCATCGTTTCTGAAGTTATAAATTTATCGTCTGTATGATAAAATATTTGAATAATTTTCAACAACTTTTTAATGTTCAATCATAGGCCAGATACAATATTTTCAAATTCGTCTTAAGAATAATGCAAAATCGTTCTGCTGTGTAGAATTTTCATATATTCCTACATCAACTGGCATTTTTAGGTAAAGGTTCTAAATTAAGTGAGCATGAATTAAACCATTTCCATCTAGGCGTCACTGATGAGTCTTATGAAGACGAAACGCGCATCTGACGTATCAAATTATAGGGCTGATACCTTAGATAACTATCAATAATTAAAAAATACTGCTGCAATCTTATAATGTCACATTCTGTCATTAATCTTAATGTTGGGGAACCCCAATGTTGACATGATGGTCATGATTATAAATTAACTGTTTGCAAAACTTAAACTTTTTTAAATGCTAAAGCTTTTATACCTTAGGAATATATTACCTGAGCTGTATGTGGCAAAAGCTTGCTTTGATTCGAGCGTCACTGATGAGTCTTTTGTAGACAAAACGAACGTCAGGCGCAAATACAAAATTTTATTCCTGGTATCTATGATGAGTTTATTTGCTTTATCTCTGAAAAAAATAATCACAATCTTGATTTTCTTCCCACTTGAATAATTCATCACCAAATCTCATTGAATGCTCCGGTTTGTAGAAAGCATAACATGCTCATCGAAGTAACTCATTTGTAGTACATGTATAATAATGTGATTATATGCGGCAATTTAAAGAGAGCACTTATACACGCTCGGTATGTGAAATGTTAGTTAACATGTTTACAGATCTACTTTGAAAAAAGACCGAACTTTTAGTGTTTTGCTTTCTTAAATTCTGGATAACTATAATCGGTACGGCATTGTTCTTGGAAGCTAATAAAATGTATGTACA
The DNA here is from genome assembly GCF_965363235.1 of Mytilus galloprovincialis. Taxonomy (NCBI): domain Eukaryota; kingdom Metazoa; phylum Mollusca; class Bivalvia; order Mytilida; family Mytilidae; genus Mytilus; species Mytilus galloprovincialis. Next base: position 71,107,782 of record NC_134843.1, read on the forward strand.
TTGTAGTATTTTAAAATCATTTGAAAAAAATTATAATACAGTGAGCATCCATGATGAATAGAATATAAAAAAGAGGTTAAATATCATTGGAAGCACATGATCCGAATATCAGAAAACCCAAATGCAAACCGTACAATAATTCACTTAAATACAAAAAGTCGTCAGATACCCCCGTCCAACCCCACCTAAAACGTAAAACACACCAATGTTCTTAGGAAAATAAGTGTATCAAATCACAAAAATGGCAGTTGCTTTCCAACTTTTCATTGTTTTGATAAAGTCTTGCGATTGCTTCCGTCAGTTTTTATGGACTTATCGTTTTAGAAAACTAATGAAACTGATAGAGTGATAGAAAGCAAATATACTCTGTGTCTTAACAAGAAACAGAATGCTGTAACTTGAAAAATAAGGGAATGGATTTATTTGTCTTTCGATCACAATTTTTAAATACTAAAATTGTATATTTTACCTTAAAGCAAAACCATTTACTGTATTGTCAGTCAATTGATAATCTTCGATACCCGAAATGGCTTTCCAAAATCATTTATATTTATTTCCATCAGCGTTCTCCCAAGATTTTCTGTTAAATTGATGTTCAAAAAGCGATGTCAATCGAATATGTGTCCTAAAAGGTATAACAAGAGTGTATACAATCAAATTCTCCTAGTATGATAGTATAAAACATTTTAGTTCTATGCTCTTGCCATACGTAAACCGCATTTCATCCTTTAGGACAGAATTAATAAAAAAAAAATCTATATTGGTGTTAAAATTGAATGATCATAGATAAAGTAATCTTGTTTTAACTATTTAAAGATATGATCCCTACAGATAGTAAAGATCATGGTATCAAAAATATTTGAATCAAAATACGAATAACTATATAGATAAAGGAAGATGTGATGTGAGTGCCAATGAGACAACTCTCCATCCAAATAACAATTTTAAAAAAGTAAACCATTATAGGTCAATGTACGACCATGTCTATTTAGTGGATATTTAGGGCTCAGCATTCCCCATTCACATTTTCAAAATCACAATCGTGATTCCTATATAATATAGCATTTTCCAAAACTTCTCTTTCTTGCTGTGGTGTTCTATCAGAATTGCCTTCATCTGTTGGATGTCCAATGATTGACCTAGCTGGATCTTCAATATTATTTTCCTGAAAAGCAATTAACTTTCCTAAAACATACCTAGCATTGATTGAAGTACTAAAGTTTAGATGATCTATATTAGATGTCAATCATCGAAGGATACATAAAAGTTCTAACGATCTACTCCAAAATCCTCTATCACAATCTTTGCAATCTTGCAGTAAAAAAAAAGCCTTTGAAATTTCTGCACTTCCCTCTGATTAACCATGCTCAATTGAGCGTTCCTCTACATCGACTAATTAAAACTCTCTAAATATAAAAGTAAAAAGGGAGGAAGATACAAATTCCTTATTTTAGGCCAAGGTAAATCTCTTTATGAAAATTAGCACACTGCATGATTGTCAAAACAAATACATCAAATGAAATCATAAAAAATGCTAGATTCATTTTGGTCAAAAACATATTTGCTGAGTTAACTGGGTTAATACCTAACAGTCGGTATTCCAATGTGTACTTGTTGTTCACTACCAAATAAATGTTTTACTTATTATATAAAAACCTTCTTACATAAACTTCTAAATAAATAAACTCATTACCTGAAGAAGAAATGTGTAAGAAAGAGACACCTTTCCATTACATAAGATTCATCGGTGACACGCTAATATTTTAAAGGGTCAAATTTGTAAAATAAGATAAGATAAGATAAATTAATTTTATTAAAGTGTCACGTATTGTAAGAAGTTGAAGAGCATTTAAAACCAAAAATTTCGAAAAGTTTTGCCAAATTTAGCTTAGGTAATACATTCTAAGAATGTCCATAGTATTTCGAAAAAAATCAAAGATGGTGTTTCCACTTGATATAAGTAAATAATCAATCTATAACACATTGAAACATTTGAAGTAGTGATACATCTTATGTATCACAGCGACATTGAGAATCCTCATAACTATAAAAAAAAAAAAACCGTGATGTTTTCAAAGTGTTAACTGCCTAACTTTCAAATACATCAGCAGTAATATCATTCTATTTTCCTATTCAACTACATCACTTGCGCATTTCGGCAATTAATTTCTCTTTATTGAGTTTTACAAAATGTCATGGAACTGAATAAACCTTGTATAATGAGTTTATTTTAATGGAAAAAATCAATTCATTTTCTAATATGTATATGCAAACAGTAATTATCTTTATAATTCCATAATATTTATCTATTCATTAATTAAAAGGAAGTAGATATACGCACTTATAGGCCACTGTAACGCCCCAAACATGGATAAAACCAAATAGTCTTAAATAAGCTTCGAAATGCCCCGACATCATAAATGTGAAATAATTCAGACATGGACTAATGATCCCATTTATAACAATTTTGCAAGAAAAATAATAATGACATACACGAACCAATGACGACCGTTGAAGTACATGCTAAGACGTAAGCTTTTATTTTGTATACATGTTATTATGATGAGCACGATCACTATGGAATTAAGATCATAGTTTTTACAATAACTGTGAAGTTGCATTACCTTTGATATCTGTACAGCTACAATCAGAGCTATGCAATACACGAATCGCCTCAAGTAAGCCAACTTTTCACAAGGGCTGATGTCCTTAAAAGAAAATCATATAATGTAACGCAAATTGTTGTAACTAATTTAAGCATTTTTTAGTATCAGTAGTTTTACTGTGAACCTCTTCGAAAAGTACTATTTACAATATGATGTGGTCATACCATTGTATGAAATTCAGGTCTAAAATTAACAATATAAAATAAAGATTGCTGTAGTTATCGCAAACTATTAAAGGAATGGATACAGAATGTATGTTTTCGTGTAAAACATGCAATTATTTTACAAGTATCTCTTGTGCTGTGTAAAGAATGCTCCTGTGTAGTTTTACTCTATGTTCATGAAATCAATCTCAACCTTGCTCGCTAAATATATTTAATTATTCCAATATTTACATTATATATTCCTGTCGCAATTTGTGGTTTACGTCATGCAATAATTATCTGTTAATGATGTTTTTACAGAATATTCTGCTGATGACATCTTTGTTATTAACCCTTTCCCTTTCATGCATTTAAGACCTTTACTTATTGAAAATACATTATCGAAGTTTAAATGAATACAGAATTCGCATCAATGGTCATACACATGCCATGTTGGGCTCAAATGAAAGATAATTGGTAAAATATTTCAAAAAATTAAGTTTGACGATAATTCGTCATTTTTTGGTCAAGTGGTATATTTCCAAAAGTCACGTGACTGTTGGAGAAAAAGTGAAAAAATACGAAATCCTTGAGCAAAAAGTCGTGCAGGGACATATTGGTGGGCTAATAGGGTCAGGTTTTGATGGAAACACAATGCCTCGAGTCTGTTGAAGCCATATTAGTTATCATAGTGGTATAAATAGACGCATAACGTGCTATAGGCCTTGAAATATCGATGTCCATAACCTTCAAAATAATTGATCTTAGACGCTCTTTTTGTCCGATTTCAAACTTGGACCCTAGTTATTTGTCTAATTCGTTTTCAATCAATCAGCAACCTAAACTTTGTTTTTACAAGGGAAAATTCATTGAATTATCAATGCTAGCTCGATCTGGGACACCCTTGACCGAGCCCGATGGAGCAAAGGGGGTAAAAAAAGGGGGGATTTTGCACACACATTCTTTTAAAAAAATATTTGTAGGTTTCCTTTTTGAAATTGAAAGTAAAGTTAAGTTAAGTTACATTTAATATAGGAAATTATTTTTCCAACACCGGCAGTGAGATTCGAACTCTCAATCTTAGCGCCTTGGGATAGATCAGGGTACCCCTGCGCCACTGACATTGTAGTGAATTTATCGAAATTTAAGTACTTAAGTCTACTTCTACGAAAGAAATGAAAAAAAAATAATATAAAGATTCTCACCCAGTTTGTTTTCTTTTTGGAATTATGTGTTCAGATGATAATTTTTTGTTGCCAAATGCATGATTTTTACGCAAATCTAGGAGGAATCCACTCTTTAAACTGTCATTTTTTCATTGAAATATACATGTTTCTTCATTCAAACAAAAGTGTTTTCAACTTTAGTATACTGCATCACTTACGAAACCATGTTTTGTTACATCTATTTCAACTTTGCCAAAAAAAATCAGAATATTTTAGCGGTTTTTGTCTCTTTTCTCATAATATCTTTAAGAAATGACTTCAGATTTTTAGCGTAATTCAAGTTTATGATTGCGCTGCTACACTAAAAATTACATTTGCAACTAGTGTACAAGTTAGAACTATTAGTTTAATACTATTCTTCAAAAACTCACTGCACAGTTATTGAAAAAAGAGATAAATCCTCTTAAAAGAGCAGTTTTCTTTGCACTTCTATTTGAGAATATCCCTCAAAATTCGAAGAAAAATAAATGGTTTTTACAGTAAAATTACACATCAGTAAGGGGCGACTTGTTTATTAACTAATAATGATAGAGGTTTGATGCACATTAAATCGCATTGCTGGTTATCTGAGGATTAATTTGAGCCCTTAACCATATCTGTACGTCAGCAAATGGCGATTAAACATGTCTAAATGTCCCAAAAAAATCTTGAAATTGGTTTCACCGGTAAGCTGTACCAGTGTGAAAGGGAGAGGGTTAAGGCTGCAAGATATAGAACTTGACAAACTTGATAGACAACTGTATGGTTAAATCTAGAATTATTTTGATTATGATAACTGTTATGTTTTTTTTTTCATTTACGTAAAATATTCACCTTCTTTTATTCAAAATATCACATCTACAGTATGAAAAAAAAAATAGTCGGCGATAAAACTGGAAGTAGTCGGAATCAAAGTTAAACTACAACATCTATATTTTTTCCATTCTTTCAGTTTAATAGAACACTGTGCGTTCATGAAAACATATCTATTAAATATAAAGTAGCCTATCATATGTTTACTGTGAATAAAATATTTCTTTAAACAAACAGTACAACAGACACAATAAATAGTAATCGTCCGATTTTTCAATTAATTATATAACTGAAGTGATGATGAAATTAGCGATCAAAAATGTTGATATAATTAGCATTGAGAAATATTCCATTTTTAGAATTATATAAATAGTATTTTAAGATTTAAATATAACAACACACAATTGAATGTATTTGGATCGTGTTAGTGCGTAGACACTCAAGTTAAAATTATGTTGATAGAAGGACAATTGAAAAGGGCTAATCGGATTGTTATTATATCTAAACAATTATTCATTATGACAAGACAAAACAAACTATAGACACGATTCATAAGCATACGATTGCATTAAAACTAAAATAGGAAGGAGAACATTTCTACTATTAGAATAATAATAATATTAGTATTTTAAAAGTTAGTATAAAATGGATTACCATAAAGAAGACTTTACGATATTATTCGGTTTTCCAAACAAAACCTACATGCCATGAGGGACCAGTACAAAATAAACAAAAATGTTGTTTTTGCAACTAAATGAAGGAGACATTTCGTACGACAATCGTTACCTATTTTTATATATGCTCGTTCTCCAAATGTAACAGTTAATTGTAGTTTTATAATAAGTGAGGATAAACAGATTGATGTCGTTTTACAACATAAAATGTAAATATGTAACTGAATGTTGAACGATACATTATAAGCTATAATAGAAAAACACTTACAGTTGATGAAATGTAGTTTGGTTCATAAATGGCTGCATTGGCATCTTGTTTGATGGTTCTACAACTATAATAATGCCATTTTAAAAATTTCAAACCTATAAAAACTACTAATGCCCCCGAAATTGCGGGCAAGTGTTGAAACAAACAGTTTTTAAATTTCGCGGGCAGTACGTCGCCAGAACATGCACGAAAGCGTATGAGACAAACAATCGATAAAGGTCTTCTTATTGGGCTATTTTCAAAAACACAATGGCAATTTCTTTTGAACAAAAGATTATTTCAAAGACATATTAAGAAAGTACAAAACACTACATGCATACGTCATATCACAAATATTTCCGACTTTGTATGGTTTGAGAGGAGATGCAGTTCAATGAAATCGTAATCTTTCATTAGTAAAATTGAAAATATAAAATGGGAATGTGTCAAAGAGACAACAACCCGACCAAAGAACAGACAAATGCAGAAGGCCACCAATGGATCTTCAATGCAACGGGAAACAGGGTTAAACATTTTTTTGAGATCTCTACCCTCCCCTATACCTCTAGCCAATGTAGAAAAAACAAACACACAACAATACGCACAGTAAATCGTAGTATAGATATAAAGCATGATGTATTAAGATTATTGGAAAGAACAAGTGATAAAATCCGATTTACACGGCTCTAAATGTGTTTCATTTGGTTATTGCTCTGAATTTGCGGTCGTATTCCTACACATATACCGCACTTTAGAAATATGTAGACTATAATCGTATTCTTAAACAATTTACCTGTTATTTATCTCTTGTGAACTGCGATTTCTCAAAGAGCTTGCAAAACATTCTGGGTTCTCAATACTATGTATAAGCATAGGTGCAAATAGCAGTAACGAGTCTCTGTTCTGACATGATAAAACTGCGTTAAAGGAGTCATTTAAAAACTTGATAAATCTTTCCATCATTTCGGCGTGTTGATTTGACATTATTGCAATCCAATAATGTAGGAACATTTTACAGAATTCACTTTCATCGCCAAAATGCCTTCTGCTATTAAAGACGTCAGCTGTCGTCGAATTTGGTCTGTCTGGCCTACTGTATAAAATTTCAACTTCGCTTTCATTTAGTCTGCCATTTGTACTTATCTTTTTTGGGTTGCATTCCTTTATGCGTTGTGGAATTTCTGACTGGACTTTTTTTAAATCTTTGATCCGTTCTTCATATACACAATCGAGGGTTTCAATATCATGATTATTTGACAGGTGAGCTTGCACAAGGTCATCAGTGCAAAGTAAAAGTTTGCATTGGACACAATACAAATACAGTTGATTTAATAAATCAGGAGAGCAGTTTAAATCATTTGGTAGTGACAGAATTGTGTGATTTGACCAAGGAATTATCGAACAATGGCTTTTTGCACAACACTTTCCAAGGAGACTTTTACATTGAAGGCAAAACTTAACAGCTGCATCTCGTACTGTACATAATTGACATATAAAAAATAATTTTGAAATAGCTGAACATGGTATCAGAGGTTTTGTGATTCGTTTTTTTGCAGCAGAACATGGACCTGCAATGAATTGGTAATGAGTATAATTGTATAAATGAAGAAGTGTGTTGATTTTTCGTTTGACGTTATAAGTTATTTACAAAAAAATATCAATGTGCTTGAAAATGACTACCATTATCACTATATTATTTGATGAAAATGTTATACTTCGTCCATATATATATATTGTATTCTGTTACTTCATATCGTATTATTATTACTATATTTGTTTTCTCTAATTTGCTTGATTGTGCTTATTTCTCTTGCTTGCTTTATAATGTGCCACTATAGATAATATATGCAAATACCTGTCAATCCCTGATGAATAAAAAAAAAAATATAAGAAAAAGTTATGAGTTAGTTTTTAATGTAATCATGATAAGATGAACTATTTCAATAACATGCACAAATCAAAGGACTGGTGTGAAAAATGCTGATACGAATCGCTAATCCAAAAGCTTAAGTACAAGGAAGAGCAGCTTAACTAATGGCCAATTGAAAACGAAAATAACAACCAGCAGTTTATCTACGAAAAACGTTCAAAAGGTATATTTATTTTGTAGATTTTTATACACAATAAATTTCCAATTTCAAAGTGCCCGTATATGTTGTTTATTTTAGATCCTGTTTGTTAATATAATTCTTCAAGTTAGTTTTTTTTTTTAATTTCGGCTTTTTTTGTATTAGGGCGTTCCGGTTGGATGTATTTAAAATATTTTCATTTGTCAAATTTTAATTCTTATAATTTGCCATAAAAGGAAAAATCCTTGAAGAATTTAAAATATTTATTGGAACGAAACAGACCCCTTTTTACATTATGTAATTAGGATATGAATTATCTATGAATTCACAATAGAGATGTTAAAAGTAAAAACCGTTTAGTCATTTTAGTGTCAATCTGGAGACAAACGTATAAAAGACAGAACGCAGATTTAAAACGGCGAAACCTGTAAATTAGTGCCTTTACAGTCATATAAAAACAATGTAATTTAATATGAATAACAAGTAGTTTTCACCGAGAGAAATTTCCTTAGAAACCAGAACTACAGTAGGGTTTGCAATGTTCAAAACAAATGTATAAATTGCAAACCATATACCTAACTTTAATCATTTATTATAGATACTATCGTAGAAACAACTGCAATGTATCTTGTCATATTAAGAGATACAATAGACATAGAAAGAAGTATTTAATATAGCATAAAACAATGAAATTGTTCCATTATATTCTATTATTACTTTAAAAAAAAGATCAAACAGAATAAAAAGAGTGTAAGTGTATTCTTTATATTAAAACATGATTTAAAAAAAAAGGTTTATGATCTATATACTCCCTGATATTGAAACTAGTTTCAGGTTTTAGAAAAATGTCAAGCGCTCAGCCTCAAAAACGTTTTAAATATCATGTTTCTTTCGATATGAGTTGAACAAACGTTTTCAATTTAGTAAACTTATTAACACTGGTTAGATTTTAAGACCAAATAGATATTATGGACATAACTGTTAATATCTTTAACAACGTCTAAATATTTATACCTAGAACAAATATTTCATTAAAACCCTTTAAATTCGGTCGTTTTTGGTCCAAACCATGTATCAAGTAAGATGACATAACACGATCATTGTAATCAGACAAACTATTGATTAAAAATCCTAGTTATTTAAGTCAGAATTGTTTATGTATCTAGGCAATACCTTAACATAAGATAGTTTCTTAAGCATTACACGTTTGTCTTGGATATTATCAAATTATGAGAAGTGGCGATCAGTTGAGTATGCTAAAATAATTATATAATGCCATTAATATAGTTATATCAGTATACTTATTTTAAAATCATTGAACGTTAGTCGCATGCAAAGAATAATAACCATTGAATTAACGTTGTCACGTATTACAAAGTATAATTCAGGATCACATTGGCTAAATTAATGAGAAACCATGTTATCTTTTACAAGTACAGTGAAACCTGGCTAAACCGAATCCTGCCTAAACCGAAAATCTGTATAAACAAAAAATATACTTTAGTACCGTCATATATAAAGGCAACAGTAGTATACCGCTTTTCAAACTCATAAATCCATGGACAAAAAACAAAATCGGGGTAACAAACTAAAACCGCGGAAAACGTCATATCAAATTGTATGAGTTGTGAACATGATAAAACCGAAAATCGACCAAAACCGAACAAAATCTTAAGTCCCGAAGATGGTCGGTTTAAACAGGTTTCACTGTACTTACATTTGACAGTTATGTTCTTATGTGTGCGTTTGCTATATGCATTTTATTGTTAATTTACACCATCGAAAATTATATATAAATTGCAAAACTTTGTTTATATTAAAAGTTATAAAGTGCAACAGCTTGTCGCAAATTGTTTAACTGTCCATTTAAACAAAAATGGATTTTAATATTTCATATTTAGAGTAAAAAGGAACACATAAAATAAGTATAATAAAATATTTTTAAATTTTAAGTTTATGTGAGAACAAATAAGTTTGACAAATAAATATAACATTTGATAATGTTGGCGCTTTTTAAGTGCTTTCTAAATTAGCATTCACCAGGAACGCTAAAGTAGAAACAGTTGAGATTATGAAGTGTAAAGAATTTAATACGTGATGAGTTACTATGTATATGAACAAAAGGAACCAGAGATCAACATAAGCAAGTTTGATCCTTAATTGATTGATAAATTCATTAACTAAGAAATATGATAAAGGTATCTTGAACATCATGTCAGTACTAATGCAGAACTGGATGCTCAGCTAGCTTATAAAACTATATAGAACTAGCATCCCACCAACAACAGAACATATCCAGTGCTACATAGAAGAAGACGATATGGTATTGTTTTCAATGAGATAACCTTAGCAATTTACTTTCATCGTGTAAGTTAAAATCAAGAATGTGAAATAAGTTTGGGAACCAAATATTCAAATATTGTTTTATAAAACATCTTGATAAAAATGACATTTATTCCATAATGTGGTTTAATAAGTAATTTACGTAATCAACAATATATATTGCTTACTTACCGCATTCTTTTCTGTTCATATCTAGATGTTATACGATCGTGGTTTTAGCAAACGTTTAATTTAAAGCAATACAAGTTTAGTTCTATTTTTAACTTGAATGAAATAAAAGGTTTAAAATACATAGTTTAAAATAAGACGAAACGAAATATTCTAAATATATCTGATTCCGTAGTATTCAATTTGACTAGACCTATAGTTTGTTTATGTTAGACATAACGAGTAACTACTCTGGGAGTAAATATATCAGGTAAGAAAATATATTTTCATAGCGCTACAAAATTAATTCTAGCGTTTAAAATAAATCTATATATTTTGTCTCAACTGAGAACACATTTTATTGCTTTTGAATTGTCTTAAAAAATAAGAATCCAAAAAGGGAACTTGTGGATAGAAATATTTTCACTACATGTCATCTTACGACAAGTATTAAAACCCTTGCTAAATCACGGCGACTGATGGCTGTGCACGACGTACGCATCCATATCCGGTCAGCATGGGGACGTTAAATCAAATACCTCATGTAAAGAGAGTGGCGTGATCTTTTCACATTAAGAACCCTGGCGAAAACAATTCGAAGGGTGTGTAGGCGGCCTGTTGCAAGGCTTAATTTGTTTATTCGTCAAATATACCCTTATCCCCAACCTTCATCCTTATTTCATGACCTACCTATTGACTTTATTGTTAATTTGTTCTCTTCGTGATCAAAAATACAGTATTTGTCACTAGACGTGAATCAACCAAACAGATAATGAACAATCTTTGGATAGGGTACAATTGTAGTCCGAAAAAGTAAATATATAGTTATCTTATTATATAAATGTTTAAAGTGTATTGTTAGTGATGCATATAAAAGAGTGTATAGTTAATGGAGAAGAGTTTATGGTTATTCAGTGTGCACCACATTTGTTATGTTATTTTTTCATAGACAGAAAAAAATATTACAGTCATTTCTTCAGAGATTTTTTTTCCATGAAGATCAGTTCTACTTTCAAATACACATGTTAATTGCATAAAAAACAACAAAGAATTTATTAGGAAATTATGTTATACATTGAATGTTAATGCTAAACACAGCTCACATTCAATTTACAAACACATATCGTTTCTTATCACGATGTTTGGTTTATAGTTGTATGAATAACCTTGAGTGTGGGAGGTAATGGGTTCGGTTCATAAAACTGTTTGTTTTTTTGTTTGTTTTTTTAGTGTTCGATTAAACCTTTCTGATGAAAAAAACCCCAATACCCTTTCCACAGTTTTGCAGCTGTTCGAGTTCTACCAAGGAATATGTTAAGATTCAATCATTTCTAGACTAGTAGTATTTACAGTTTAAACCTTGGATAACTTTTGATTAATTAGATGAAGTCTAAACTATAATGTCTGTTTCCAATTTTTTTCTCGGATGTGTCTATGATCATCATGATGTTGATAACTGGTTTATTCAGTTTAGCAGTAAATTGGGTACTAAATGCTTTCATGATATCTTCCATTTTCAATTCTTTTCTTTTTCTAATTTGATATTGTTATTTATTTACAGAAAGTCGAGAAATGACGACTAGAAAAGGACTCTTTATTTTCTGTATTCAAATAATTCTAGTATTTACTACATATACAGCAGGATTTCAAAATGAAACCACAGGTATTTTAAGTATGCTGTAAATTACATTTTAGTCATGAGATTAATTACACGTAAATCAATATAATCTTTGATAGTTATATGTTAAAAAATGTAGGCTAAAATTTAGTGAATACCATTTTTTTATAATTTGTTAAAATAATGTGATTTGACCGAATCTTCACAAAAAGTTGTCAAGAAAGCAAACAAGACACCATTTACCTTGAAAATTTTAACAACTGAAATTTACGCGGATGTATGTCATTTTGCATTTAATATAGCAAGTATATATAACGGCTTTTTTTCTGATTTTACATATGTTAAAAAGCCAAATTTGTAAGGTTATCAAGCTGTTCTATCTGGATTATTAGTCAAGAAATATTGAAATTGTACAAGTTTGAAATTAAAACACCGATACTAAAAAATGAGAATAATATTATCATAATGTTTACTCAATTGTGTTATTAACACTTTAATCTGTTCATTGCTGTGAGAACTCTTGGGAATACATATCGAATAAGATGCCTATTTATAATTTAATGCATTGATCCTTTTGAGATATTAGCTACGATTAAGTCAGAAAATGAAAATATGTTGTTTTTTTTTAATATTGAAACATTTGTAAAACCGGAATTTTGAAATAAACCTTCGGGCCAACCAATTTTTATCTCGTTTGTGAACATAGGCTAAGAATTATCGCTGATATTATTGGCTTGCATGTCACTTCTTCAAACTCATTTGAAACCATATTCATGCTACATTTTATTTGACCGTAAGTTTGAGATGGATTACGCAAGTGCTTAGCGTGTTCAGTTATTAAAAAGAAAAGAAACAAGGACGAACAATTTTTTTATACAAAATGAAATATGCATAAAAAAAGAAGATGTGGTATGATTGCCAATGAGAGAACTCTCAACAATAGACCAAAATGACACAGACATTAACACTTATAGGTCACCGTATGGCCTTCAAATATAAGCAAAGCCCATACTGCATAGTCAGCTATAAAAGGCCCCGAAATGACAATGTAAAACAATTCAAACGAGAAACCTAACGGCCTTACTTATGTTATAAAATGAACGAAAAACAAATATGTAACATATAAACAAAATATCGTATGATTTCCAATGCGCCGACTCTCAGCCAGATACTAAATGACGTCGAAGAAAAGCTATTTGTTCGGTGTGATACAATTATGTCATATAAATGTATACAGGTAAAAGACGGTTTAATGTTGTTTTTTTTATATCTATGAAATAAAACGAAATAGAGCTTTAAAATCGTCATTGCTCATTTATCAATTATGTTGATGTTTATCTTGAGATCGGGATATTGACAACCGAAAATATAGACCACTTTCGAGTTTGTCTGACACCGAAAAAAATCCTCAATTATGCTCGCCTTTATGACGTCATTTACCAGACAGAGGAGATCACCTGTATCTCTGCACTATAAACGTTTTTCAAGCGTCTTAGTGATCGTCATTGTGCAGGATAAACTAGCAAAATATTTGTTCTGTAGGTGCTTAATCACAATTCCCTAATGACAGCAGTGCTGAAAGACAGTTATGAGAATTCAATTTGCCGAATAATTTGTGCAATTACAGCTTTATAGTTTTCCATACACTCGCTCAACATTGAAACAGAAGTGACAACGCACCTAAACGCACGAACGATGTTCACTTAAACCAAAGTTTTTGACGGAAACGCATCAAGCCTGAAAGTTGTCTATTAGGAAGTCATCTAGATAGCTATAATCAGCATATAATCTTGTATATTGGGTGTTTAAAACTGTTTGTAATTTGGATATACGTTTTATTAGGATATTAATCATTTTTGAGAACTTATGTCAAACAAAATAAATACAGTCAGACACATATATTGTTTACTTACAAGAGGAAAATATGAAAGACAAACAACTACTTACAAATCACTGTCGGGATATTTATTTTTCAGATGATTGTTTAACCGCAACGCACATCAACGGTAAGTATTTAAAAATATATACTATTCAACTTTAAAGTATATTTCGTTTATTCCCTTCATGACAACTGATTTATCGACAATTCAAATTCTAAAAAAAATTAAGGAAATTGTGGATTTTTCAAATATGACAGCTAGTGTGCAATAAAATTGATTTTTGAATGTCCGAGGATAAATATAGCTTTCATAGTGGGTTTATAAGAAAATCAAGATTGTGCAATTTATGTTTTATGGGCTGAGACATGACAGTCCGTATTTTATATTTAATATATCAATAATTTAGAAAAGTTTATTTGGAAATATCTTCAATTGTTCTCTAAGCAATTGGTTTTAATAATAATTGTAACTTTTTGTTCTTCCTCCTTATTGTTTTCTTGCGGAGTAGAGCGGTTTTGCAGGATTTTTTGCATGCACTATCGAGCAGTTATTGCCCTTTTGAAGCTGATTCTATTTAACCGAACACGTTTGTTGTAGGATTTATATCCCCAAAACACTGTTTTTCTTGTGTGTGTGCATCTTATTCGAACCGTACAATAACACGACTATCTTTCACAAATTTGCTCGTTAAATCAAACTGGATTTGAAAAATAATTTTTACTGAAGCCATGCGTATGAGAGTTATTTCCATTGATGCATTTGATATTAGTGATGTGCATTTGTTACTGGTAAACCATAAGTGATACAGACCTAGTGTCTTTTGAATTGAAATCCTTGGTATGAAAAATCCTAACAAGTAGGTGGAGTTTGTTTTACATCCTTATTGGTTTTTCCCTGACGGAGTTATAGATTTCGACAAAACAATCCCCAAAACGTTTGTCGCGGCAGGTTCTAACTAAAAACTTCTTGTTATCATTGTATGGGTCTCTTTATTGCAGGGTCGATGTCTCTGAAATGATCAAATCAACAAATTACTAATTAAAGTTTCAAACTTTGCAGATATCGTGTTAGAAATGTATCTTACCTCAAGTATTAACCACAGTCTACCACTGCACAACCCCTCCTTTTTCCGACGGCCTTTTTTAAAAATAGTTATCCCATGTCTATTTAAAGAAAAAATCATATACAATTTACTGTAAAAATGCTAATTATGTACAAATTCATCCTTGCAAAAATCTACTCCCATTTATGTGTTTTCTGAAATTAATCGATAGACGAATTGGGAAAGTACTACAAGAGGGTTTTTTTTGCGCTCAATACATGAAAACTCGTGAAAATGAATTCAAACTTGTGATAATCGATTAGAAATCATTTTTGGAGTAAAATAAATCAAGAAAAAAATTCCCGTTAACACAATAACAGCCTGACCTGGATTGAAAAAGTAAAATCAATCACGCAGAAATCGCTCCCAATATAAGTAAAATCCTTCAATCAAATTTCTAAACATGCATTAAAATACAAATGTGTACTCCCGTAAATATGTATTGTTGCATAATTCGACATCACTGACCTTTTAAATATAAAACCAATAGTTATCGTGTTTCTCTTATCAATTCACATGTGCTCTGTTCAACAGTCTTCCTTGAAAAGGAAAAGATAATATTATTCTCCAGACATATAAAGAAATAAACTCATCATAGATACCAGGACGCGCGTTTTGTCTACAAAAGACTCATCAGTGACGCTCGAATCTAAAAAGTTAAAAAGCCAAAATAAACTACGAAGTCGAAGAGTATTGAGAACCAAAATACCTCAAAGTTTAGCCAAATTTTGTAAACAGTTAATTTATAAAGATAACCATATCAATGATAATTCCTGTCAGTACAAAAAGTTATGACTACTGGGCTGGTGATGAATAAATCTCCACCAGCAGTAGCATCGACCCAGTGGTTGTAAATTAACTCATCACAGATACAAGGACTAAATTTTGTATATACGCCAGACGCGCGTCTACAAAAGACTCATCGAAAAAGAAAGTGAAACTTCCAAGACAAAATTTTATTAATTTTTTCTATAAGTTTAAAGAAAATGTACACACAGTATATACGAAAAACATCATGAAGTCCAAACTCCTGGAGAAAATAGAGAAAATTTATTAAAAGATGTAAGATATTAATCCATTAACAAATCCAGTCCGTTCGTTTAGTTGTCCGGATATATAAGTACACATCCGAGTTCGGTTGGAATATGAACGTTTAGGTAGCATTCCACAGTGAGAAAATAAAATTAAAAATTATCCACAAAATGTTTTATCATCTCCTATTCCTGTATTTCTAATGCATTAACCTAACTGTTTATGTTGTATATATGCATATGTATATAATCAGTATCTTCAATAGATTTGATTTTCAAAAGTTAAATGGGTGAAATATAATTCCTTTAATGTGTATCCATGGCTACATTCTGCAATTATTTACCATAACATATTGCAAAAAAAGGGAGGGTGAAGATGTCACATACCCCCCCCCCCCCAAAAAAAAAAAAATGTGGATCAAACTAGAATTTCAATGCTTTTGAGTGATACATTTTTAGAAATTGTTGACATTAATCTTCCTAATGATCAAATACAAAATGGGTGTCTTTCGCCTCATGTTTTCGTAAAATTTAATCACAAATTTCGTGCGAAAAGAAGTTGGAAAATAACATTACAATAATTGCGGGACCAAAGTATTGTATGGATATGCAAATACGGATTGTCATACAGAAAACAGCCTATATTACATACATTATATAATATTGATGTTCATATAAACCCAATATGAAGGCTATGTTAATTCTCAGCTATCCAAAAATGAATTTTATTGCACACTAGCTCTCATATTTTAAAAATCCACAGGGCCAAAATGCCAAACTACACACCTAACTGTGGAGTGCTACCTTAGTCCGATAAATCGCATTGGGAAAGTACCATGCAAACTTTAAATCAATAAATGAATCAACCAACCAACAAACAAACCAACCATTTAATCGATCTGTTTCATATGGGGTCCACGTTCTCAGCTGTCTCTTGTTTGCTTGTTCAAAGAGACCCTATTCCATGTGTTTGGTAATTATATCATTCATTCAGTCAACAAACCAACTAACCAATCAATCAATTAATAAATTATTCAATCATGCTTCAGAGGGAGAAGACCGTTAACATTTGTTTTTAAAACAATTGATTTATATTTGTATATAAAACTTGTATTTTTGTTTCAGTCACTGATATAACAATGTGGTACTTTGTTTGTGAAACACAATGATAAGTGATGAAATAATAACTCATCAAATATGAGTTTTGATTAAAATGCTCATAATTCATTAACCTTAATTTCCAAGGTTTTATATTACCGTAGATAAAGACAACAGTAGTATACCACTCTTCAATAGTTGTAATTTTATTAAGCAAAAACAAAGGAAATAAAGGAAATAAACTCATCATAGATACCAGGACTAAATTTTGTATATACGCCAGACGCGCGTTTGGTCTACAAAAGACTCATCAGTGACGCAGAAAACACATTGACTATAAAGGAAAAACAACAGAACAACGGATAAATTGAACTACATCAAATGCCAATATACAAAGAAACGTACTATAGTTACAACTGCCATATTTCTGACTTGGTACAGGACATTTAAAGAATAAAAGAAAGGTTAAACCTGGTTTCTAAAATATCCTACATTTAAAACCCACTTTTGATAACTGTTTTTATTGTGGAAAAGGATGAAAGTTTCTCATATATTTTGAAAGCAGGAGTCTTATATTGATTTTAAGATTTTAGATTATAAAGGATGATGTACATTAGGCACCATAATTTATGATTTACTTACTGTTTTAACAGACGGTTGAAACACCTGTCAAATGTCATTACAACGACCGCTAAATTGTTTGAAATCCCATAATGAAGGAAAGGTACACCATAAGACGCAGTAATTAATCAGTTATGTCTCATAAATTCTACTGTAATAAATTTTATAAAATGTGGATTTTAAAATATGTTTGTCTCGGGCATCACCGAAGAGGTATTTATTAAGTCAAACTTGGTTCAGATATGATTAACCTTTACAGAAATATTTAATGTTAATATTTTCTTTATAGATACAACTGAGTTTTTCTGGGAAAGCATGGATTTAGATGATAGAGATTGCTGGAAATGTGAATGTCCAAGCTTATGCTACTATGGTAAAAAAATAATCTTTATCAGACACAATACTCGTCATCCTATCTTATCTCTTGGAAACTCATGACACTTATGTTTGGACGTTTTCGTTCAGTAATTGAACAAGTAACATGAGTTCTATGAATGAATTGGATGATGCAAACATATGAAGGTCAAACCATAGACATATACTTTAACAGTATTATAATCAAATTAATTAATTTCCAAATAGCAGTCTACAAATAAGATTGAGAAAGGCAAGGGGAAATGTGTCATACACACAACAACAAAGAGACAAAAAAATGGAAGCGAACTGTACATAACAACCGTCTCTCTGCCACATTCCCTATTTCATTCTAAATTTTAATATGAAAATCTAGTCGCTCGTAATATCATGTTTCGCTTACCTTAAGCTGTAAGCTCCCTGCACTTTTCTAACTTTTAACTGCCTATTTATTTATTTTTCATTTGTTTTATGCTATCCCAATAGTATTTTCTGTAGTATAGGCACAAAAATTCAAATATTGCGTTATCAAAATTTTCTGTTACAAAATATGGGAAAGCATAAACGTTAAATTTTAGAAGAATCTAACAGTTCTCTACCTTAATTTTAAAATAGTAAGTGATTAATAAGATACACACAAAAAGATGGCATTTACTACAATGAAAAAAAGGAAATACCAAACATCAATTGGATAATAAAAAAGACAATAACAATCAAAACCAAGGAGTAAACAAAGACTCATAAAACCAAAAAGACATTTACATCAACAGTTACAAACAATAAATAAGAAACAACACGAAAACTAAAAACCAGGAGTGAAATCAGGTGCTGCGGAAGGGTTGGCATTTCCTGCACCGTATACGGCATCGATAAAGAATGTTGTTTTTATTTTTACTTTGTTTACTTTTTCAACTTTGTAACCTGGATGGAGAGGATTGTCACGAACACTCATTCCACATCTTCTGACTTCTATGTAGAAGAAATACAGACTTTTGTCAATCATCTAGTTACATCCCGATTGAGCAATATTGAATATTCACCAAAAATTGGCTTAATCACACAACCAATAGAATTCTCTTAGTACAACGTCATCGCTTCCGGACTTTATTCTGTAAACGATATATTTATCAATAAACATCCTTCTGTTTATAGCAATTATCATCAATCATTAGGATATATGTTTCTTAAACTTTTTTCTTTTTTAACGGCTCTGGATATACTTTTTTAATGGTTTGTTTTATTCATCACGAAATGTGGGTCCGATTACTTTCAATATTATTGATTAAATTAAAATTTCTTTGTCAATTGTACAATTAAATTAAATAACTGATTATTAAATTTTTCAAAGTAGCTGATTAAATTATTGATGACATTGTCAAGTAATCATGATTACATCTGATTATACTGAATTTCGAAATAACCTATTTGAATGATGTTAATATATAAAGATTATACCTCTAGCAGGTTTTGAGAAATGATTTTATTTGATAAAATTTTCTACCATTTTTTTTATCCATTCATGTGATGTGTTTGAGCTTTTGATTTTCAATTTTGAATTATCCATGGAGTACGATATTTTGTAATTTTACTTTATTATATGTTATTAAATGATAACTCAAAATTGCATCGATTAATATAACACAAAGGTTCACAACATATATATATATATATATATATATACACGAACATGTCATCACTGATTATGGCCCTTTACATTGTACCATCATATATTTATTAATCTTTTGAATTATTTTGACTTCGATTGAATAAAGGTTTGTAGTATAGAAACTTGGTTATGTTTTTGCAGATATCTTTATTTAAAATCATTTTCATTCTTTTATCCTTTATCATATTGTCAGACTATTACAGACTATTTAATTCCTGCTGATAGAAAGACATACTTTGAATAATCTCCTTTCTGTCAATTCAAATGCGACATTATCAATTATGATATTGACAAAAGGAGTATGATTCTGGGGCCGTGTCATCGAAGGTGTCTTAGGACTAAAATATGTCCTTATATCATTTTAGGAGAATGTTCTAGTCACTAGTAAGTCTTGTGTGGACGCACTTCTGGCGTATTAAATTTTAAACCTGGTGCCTTTTGTTAGCTTTTATTCGTGTGTTTCTTTGTCAATTGTGTTCTCCTATTTATTTTATTGTAGTCCTGTAATGTTGTGTTGTCATTTTAATGTTATATTCAACATGGCCATAAAAGAGGCAGTTTTGGCATGCCACTAAACCAGATTCAACCCACCATTTTTTCTTTAAAAAAAGTCCTGTACCAAGTCAGGACTATGGTCATTGTTACATTAAAGTTCGTTTCTTGTGTGTTACATTTTAACGTTGTGTTTCTTTTGTGTCGTTTGTTTCCTCTTATATTTGAGTGTGAATTCACATTATTATAAGACGTGTCAAGGTACTTTTCTATCCCAAATTCATGTATTTAGTCTTTATGTTATATTTGTTATTCTCATCGGATTTTGTCTAATGCTTAGTTCGTTTCTGTGTTTGTTACATTCGAATGTTATGTCGTCATTCTCTTATATTTAATGCGTTTCCCCCGGTTTTGGTTTGTGACCCGGATTTTTTTTTCTATCGATTCAAGAGTTTTAAACATCGGTATACTACTGTTGCCTTTACTTAGCCAAGTTATCGAAAAGATCTTATCTTAAGTAATAAGCTGTCTTAGGATAGTCTTAAAACCATTTTAACTTTTAAGAGAATTTTATGATGTCCTAGCATAGTGTAAACATGACTGCCGAAATCATGCATAGTATAGCAACCATTTGAATTTCGAGAGGGGATAGGTACAAAAAAAAATGCTGTTCAAATTAAAAATAATTGTTTTCGACTTGTCATGATAATAGATAAATCCTTTTAAAATTTGTCATAACAATTGACTCAGGATGAAATCATAACACCCCACACTCTTTTTTCACATGTAATCCGAATGTTTTATCATAAGCAAGCATTCAATTTCACGAAGCTAGTTTAACTGCATTAAATGAATAATTTATGTCTTGACTTTTTATACCAATTTACACGATATTCTTCTTTGAAATTATAAATCTGAACAGTTTGGCACTTATTTATAACTAATATTTATTTGACCGTTTATGCATGTGTACAAAATTTAACGGTATAAATTGTATTTATTCCTAGTGACATTTTCTTCTGTACTTCCTTTTACATGAATAAAAATATTTTTAAACTTATATTTTAAATATTAGAATTAATTTAAAGCATAATATGTGTGCAAATGTAATGATGCATACAGAAATCCTACTTTGTTTGTATATTTTTGAAAATAATTGCATCCTTATACGGCAACGAGAAAAATGCACTTAGGACTACGATAATACATCTTTTTTAGGATTATCTTAGGATACATTCGATGTACAGTCAGAGATATGTCATAAGATAGTCATAAGACCGTTCTATATGTCTTATGACAAATCTTAGGATACTTTCGATGACACTGCCTCTGGGTTAAAGAAGAGACTAATATAAACAAAACGATCATTGGCGTATAAATATCTTTTAAATACAAGTATAAGTATAATACTTTTTTTAGGCTAATAAAGGACTTTCAAGACCCTAGCAGTTTATTTTTCAAGAAGTAAATGAGTCAATTCAGCCTAAACTAATATTACATGTAGCATGAAGTTTTTAATATAAAAACCTATATTCAATAGCATACTAATTCCTTTGAAAAACGCCTTTTTTTAGATGAAATAAACAAGAATGTTAAGACCATGTTCCCTTCTTACATGTCTAATATGAATTATATCAGAATTTTTCATCATATAAAACTTTGTTAATATTAACCTCAAATAAATCAAACAAATCAAACATTTTATAATAGTTATTTATATTTTGAAATGTGTTAAAAAGTTTGAAGTTATCTTTGTATGTCCAGATTTGACACCTGTACAACTTAAAAATATTCACACAATTTTATGATTATTTTT
Organism: Mytilus galloprovincialis; assembly: GCF_965363235.1. Classification (NCBI taxonomy): domain Eukaryota; kingdom Metazoa; phylum Mollusca; class Bivalvia; order Mytilida; family Mytilidae; genus Mytilus; species Mytilus galloprovincialis. The sequence goes on from NC_134843.1 coordinate 71,129,767, forward strand.
TATAGTAATCAGAATTTTATTAAACATTAATCAGGATTACAAGGCATTTTTAAATGTAATTGATTAAGGCAATAACATTTAATCATCTTTTTGGCTGTGTAATGATTACAATGATTACTTGAAAAATTGTAATCGATTTTAGCTGATAAATGATTACAATAACAGTTATCCCAAGTCTGTTCATCACTTCATTTTTTGAATAAACTTTGACTTTGCAATATATGATGAGACTTTTATTGTCGAAACATGCACTAGAATTGGTACAATTATCAGTGAAATTTGTACCTTCATTTATTATTGCAGACGGTACATCAGTAGTCTATAAACCGAATATGCTGGAATATAGTTTTGGATTTACGACTAGAATTAATGGTAAGCGATTCGTTGTTGTAAGCTACTGGTTTTATCAATATATAGATATAAAAAGATGTAGAATGAGTGTCAATGAGACCACTTTCAATTTAAGTAATAATGAGTAATAGTAAACCATTATAGATCAAAGTACGGTCTTCAACACGGAACATAGGCTCGCACCTATTTACAAGCTATAAAGGGTCCCAAAAATTACTGGTATAAAACCATTCAAATGGGAAAACCAACGGTCAAACCATAGGTCAAAGTACTGTCTTCAACACGGATCCATAGTTCATATGGAACAGTAAGATATAAAGTGCACAAAACAATGACTAGTGGAAAACCATATAAATGGGAAAACCAACAGTCTAATTTATATAATAAACGAGAATTGAGAATCATTTATGAACCAAATCAACAAACGAAAACAACATCAGGTTCGTGACTGTAAACAGGTGCAAACAAAGGAAGCAAGTTTAAATGTTTTTATAGGTACCAATCTTCACCCGTTCCTGACACAATAGTGTAACATCACAAAATAGAAAGACACACAATAAAATATCAATCAAAATACATATAAATACAAACAAGTGAATATACACTGAATCTATGAGAAAATGTTAATACAAAATCAATAAAATAAAGGTCAGCCTAGAAACTTGATACGATGTTCCCGTGCTTGCATTTCCTATCATGATTTTCTTGATAGAGGGTTGCTGCTTACAAGGAAGCTATGAAACCCAGAGAACTAAATGGCGAAGTTGAAATCATTCCTTCGTAAATTTTACGGACGCTGTCACGAGTTGGTTGACAGTTATGGAATAAGTGTTCACAAATGATATCGGATATGTTCCTTACGTCGTAACTACAATCCCCTTCCCTTTCATGAATGTGACCTACCGAATTTGACTATTTACCGGATTTGTTATCACATAAGCAACACTACGGGTGCCACATGTGGAGTAGGATCTGCTTACTTTTCCGGACCACCTGAGATCACCCCTAGTTTTTGGTGGGGTTCGTGTTGCTTATTCTTTAGTTTTTTTATGTTGTGTCATGTGTACTATTGTTTGTCTGTTTGTCTTTTTTCAATTTTAGCCAGACGTTGTTAGTTTATTTTCGATTAATGAGTTTGACTGTCCCTTTGGTATCTTTCGTCCCTCCTTTTATGGCCCCACGACGAAGTTGTCGTTGTTATATAGTTTAACCTTGTCCGAAATCCGAAATTCCGAAATTCCGTAATTCCGTTATTCCGTCATTCAGCAACAAACCATTATACAGAGTTTTTTTCTAAACGCCTTCAGATATTGGGCTGAATTTTGGTATGTGGGTTTACCATGATGAGTTATAGATCAAGTTTAAGTTTCGTTCCGCTCCTCTAATTTTTGCCGAACAGCTTTGGACTTTGATAAATTGTACAAAATCACAGTTATACGGATTTTTTTTCTAAACGCCTTCAGATATTGGGCTGATTTTTGGTATGTGAGTTAACCATGATCAGTTACAGATCAAGTTTAAGTGTTGTTCCGCGCTGCTAATTTTTACCGAAATTACGGGCTTTGGACTTTTTTTTGTAATTACAAGTATAATAAAATCCCAATAGATACCTTGGATGGTCGTTCCTGCAGTCAGGAACGGCCGGATTGCTCTACACTATTATTGTCGTCTGTTTTAACCATTGTTAGTTACCGGAAGAGGAAGATTTCTGGGTAGTTATTCGGACATCTCTAGATGGTCTGTCTAACGACCTAAAACTAACCCTACGAATACTACATTCCATCCAGTTTTATTAATAAGGTCCCCTCTACTGATGTCTGCCCTGTGAATTTCGGCCAAAATCAACAAAATACGGAAAACATACTAAATTTATAGAAAATGCATCAGTTTTAAAAAGTATACAGCCTATCCCCTAGCAATTTATAAAAAGTACACAACCTATTCCCCCAAAACAGACCCTATGTATTCATGGGTATACTGATACACTAAAAATATAGTATAATTGGATCCGAAAAAATTTGCAATCCAGCCAACTGTAAATTGTCCTTCTTTTGATCGTATGTCTACTTTCCTCTTCCTTCATACAAACAAAGCCCTCGACACTTAGTGTCTACAAGTCCTATTTATAGTTGGTCTCCGTCGGGTTCAGTCTCATTTTTCTTCACTTGTACTGTATGTATTCTTATGTTAAGGTAGGGAATTCCAGGGTACAACTATTTTCTGTTGGGACCACATCTAAATGAGACAATGGTCACACGTAAGGCTGTTGCCCCACTGTCTACTGGTGGCAGCTGCAGATTAAGATATCTAGTGCCAACATTATCTGTTTGAAAAGTAGGCCCAGTCCCAAATCAGAGTTTTATGGATTAATGTATACAGATTCCTCGAAGACAGAAGACATGAAAGTTATAACTGTTTCTTTGTTGAGCTGACTGTAGCTTTTGATTGCGACTTTTCTGTTTATTTTAAATACAAATGACACCTAACATCCACGCATTCCAACATCTATCCAAATCCCAAATGCAAATACAAATTTATTCGGAAGACTCCATATACATAGTATTTAATTGTAATTAATTTACAATATAATGGTAAAGAGGATGCCAGTATTACTAGACTTGAAATTGCTTACAACAATTCTACACTAATTTAGTGTTTCGGCGGTTTTTGTATTATATGCTAATGATACATGTATAACATTTATGAATGGGTTTAAGCATTGTAGGCCCACCATCATCAAGGTTTACCTATCAATTTATTTTAATTCATTATGCTTTTTATAAGCTATCATTGGTTTGATCGAAAATGTTTTGTTGAAACTGCATCCTGTATTAGTAGATCCAAATGTTTACTAATGCATTGTTTAATTTATGAATGCAAGGATTGAATTTCGTTGCCAATACTTAAGGAGTTTCCTTTGTATGTTTTTGGCCTTTTTCTAAATAGATCCGATCTATAACAAGATAATGCCTCATTTATGAACTTTTCGATTTCAATCTCCTTGTATCCTCTCTTTATTAAGTTCGATCTGAACTGTAATAAAACATTTTGTAAATCAACATCATTATTTGTTGTTCTAATGTATCTGATTAATTCGCCCTTGATAAACCCTGCAAACATATGTCGATTGTGACAGCTTTTTCTTGTAAAAGATCGGATTTATAAATTAAAATTCATGAAATCAAGCAAACCAATAATAGCTTATCAAAAGCATAAAATATTGCAGATCTATTGACAACGACAAATTAAAATAAATTGATAGGTAAATCACTGATGATGGCGAGCATACAATGCTACTTATTCGGCACAACTTTTTGGAATTTTGGATCCTCAATGCTCTTCAACTTTGAACTTGTTTGACTTTATAAATATTTAGATTTAGGTACCTTTGATAACTAATTAAACCCATTCATAAATGTAATACATTAATCATTAGCATATAATACAAAAACCGCCGAAACACTATATATGGGTAGGATTGTTGTAAGCAATTACAAGTCTAGTAATACTAGCATCCTATTTACCGTTATATTGTAAATTAATTACAATTGAATACTGTGTATATGGAGTCTTCCGAATAAGTTTGTATTTGCATTCGAAATTTGGATAGATGTTGGAATGCATGGATGTTAGGTGTCATTTATATACGAAATTAAGGAAGGGTCCACATATGTGAAGGATGTATAACTTTATTAGTATTGTAAGTCATTCCGCCGTCAAAAACAGTAGTAGGAAATGTCAAATCCTGGTATTTGGGGCAAACTGTGACTATCTTTTCATCACTGGCCCCTTCTACCACAGTGGTATATGCCTCGCTATCTCAGGTCTAGTCTCAACTTTCCTGGGCCTCCTTATCACTTGTCAAGTTGTCTCGGTTTGGGCAGCAACCATGTGAATGCTACTGCTATTTTCAATTGCCAAGATAGCTCCTTTGGGTTTCCTCATTATTTTGGCTACCCCAGTTCCCCTATTAGCAATGCTGAAGCGACTAAGTTTCCTTGGGGCACCTTACATTTCTCTACTAATGGTATGGCTGGTGTATCCCCTCTCAAGAAATACCCCTGGTTGTCCCTTATTTTCCAACAACCACTGTACATGTCCTTGTCTTTTTATTAAAGTGAACCTCATGTCCACATCAACCTTGATCAGTTTATGAATATCTGGTAAAGAGTACCCGGCATATCCGAAGTTCTGATTCGGTGCCAAGCTTCAGTTTTATTGTTTGTCTATTTTGGCGTATACCAGTTCTAGAAATTTTGAATTTTGAATTTCAAGTATTTTGACCTCCCTTAGGATACATGTATTGTCTGCATATGCATCTCGTGCAGAAGAAATATGCACCAACAATGTAACCTTCAACAGGCTCTGTATCTGCAATCTGTAAACTGAAAAGGCATATAGATAAAGAATCTTTTTGCATATAATATCAAAAAGTTAATTCGCTTTTACCACTGACATTGTTTAGACTTTTTATTTTAAGAGTTTTCTCCCAAAACAGTGTTTTCTTTTTCATGAGATCTCCTCCATCTCCGTAAACGAAAGCAATACATTTAGTTTACCAAATTCCTCGGTACATCCTCAAGATGTGTTGTCCAATTTAGACGTAAGCAATACGAAAACTCCATATGAGAGTTATTTTCCTTTCTGTATTAGTCATAAGGAAATATAAATGTTATTTGCCACTGGACGTTAACTAACCAACAATCAGTCAATCAATATATAAATGTATAGCATGAATGGAATGTGTTATAGACCGAGGGTAATTGATTTGATTCCCTTCGTTCATTTAAATCTAAATTGAGGTCAGGTCAAAGGTCAAGGTCATATTCTGTATATTGACTTTCCAATGTTTCATGGTTTTCTCTCTTATTTTTAAAGATACATATGAAAGAACGAGTGTAAAATGGTTTCCTCATTATTAAAATATGATACATTTGGTCTTAACAATGGAATGACATCTTATAGGGGTTAATATAATGACACAACCACATCATATAGATGTTTTCACATATTATAAGAGCAAACGCACATCATATAAGGATATTTGCACATCATGTATATTTGCACAACATATGATTAATATAGGAAGATGTGGTACGAGTGCCAATGAGACAACTGTCCCTCCAAGACACAATTTATAAAATTAAACCATCATAAGTCAAGGTACGGCCTTCAACACTGAGCCTTGGCGACAACCACTGAACATGAGATTCCTGATTTAGGACAGGTGCAAACTATTGCAGCGGGATCAAAGTACATTTGCACATCATATAAGGATATTTGCACATCAAATAAGTATGTTTGCACATCAAATAAGTATGTTTGCACATCATATAGATATTTATCTTACCTCCTATACATTTCAATGAATGTGATTGGTTAAAAGCGCCCTCGTAGAGACCGGGTTAATTTCATATTAGGTTTGTATGGAGGCGGGGCTTATCTCATACACGGTCAGTAGTGGTTTTTCGTCCCTTTACATTCCATATAAGGTAGTAGGGAGGCGGGGCTTATTTCATACACGGTTAGTAGTGGGGCTACGTCCCTTTATAAAAACAAAACGGTACTGAGAAAATAAAGGCAACAGTACTATATCGCTGTTCAAAACTCATAAATCCATGGACAAAAAACAAAATCGGGGTAACAAACTAAAACTGAGGGAAATGCCTTAAATATAAGAGGAGAACAACGACATTAAAATGTAACACACACAGAAACGGACTAAGCATTAGACAAAATCCCATGAGAATAACAAATATAACATCAAAACCAAATACATAAATTTTGGATAGATAAGTACCGTGACACATCTTATAGTAATGTGAATTCACACTAAAAAATAAGACAAAACAAACGACACAACGGAAACACAACGTTAAAATGTAACACACAGAGAAACGAACTATAATATAACAATGGCCATATTCCTGACTTGGCACAGGACATTTTTAAAGGAAAAAATGGTGGGTTGAACCTGGTTTTGCGGCAAGCCAAACCTCCTTCTTTTATGGCCATGTGAGATATAACGTTAAAATGACAACACAACATTACAGGACTACAATATAAATGAATAAGAGAACATAACTGACAAAGAAACACACAAATAATAGCTAACAAAAGGCAACAAGTTTAAAATTTTAATACGCCAGAAGTGCATTTTGTCCACACAAGACTTACTAGTGACGCCTAGATACAAAAATAGGTATATATGCAGATCATATAAGCATATATGCACATCATATAATTATATAGACATCATATAATTATATAGACATCATATAATTATATAGACATCATATAATTATGTTTGCATATCATACACAGATGTTTGCACATCCATTTAAAGATACTTACACATGATATTAGGATATTTTCACATCATATAAAGGTAAATGTACATCATATAATGAAAATGGTCATAACATGACAGTTTTGGCGTTCCATACAATACTCAGGATAAACCTTAAAATTGAGAAAGGAAATGGGGAATGTGTAAAAGCGACAACAACCCGACCACAGAGCAGACAACAGCCGAAGGCCATCAATGGCTCTTCAATGTAGCGAGAATTCCCGCACCCGTAGGTGTCCTTCAGCTGGCCCCTAAAAATATGTATACTAGTACAGTGATAATGGACGTCATACTAAACTCCGAATTATATACAAGAAACTAAAATTAAAAATCATACAAGACTAACAAAGGCCAGAAGCTCCTGACTTGGGACAAGCGCAAAATTGCGGCGGGGTTAAACATGTTTATAAGATCTCAACCCTCCCCTATACCTCTAGCCAATGTAGAAAAGTAAACGCATAACAATACGCACATTAAAATTCAGTTCAAGAGAAGTCCGAGTCCGATACCAAAAGATGTAACAAAAGAAAATAATTAGAATGACAATAATACATAAATAACAACAGACTACTAGCAGTTAGCTAACATGCCAGCTCCAGACCTCAATTAAGCTGATTGAAAGATTATGTCTTCATCATATGAATATCAGGCACAATCCCTCCCGTTAGGGGTTTAGTATCATACTATCATAACATATATGATAAGAACATAACCCGTGTCATGCCAATAACTTGTTTTTATAAATGTGTTTAGTTCCGATGCAAAGACCCTATAAGGGAATCAATATTAAAGCCAAAATATGCAATCTTTAATGACCTGACAACAGTATCGTAACTATATCCCTTCATAATAAGTCTGTTTAAAGGTTTTGTAAGCTTATGAGGTGAATACTGACATTGTTGTGCTTTGTCAAGAATATTACCATAAAAGATTGGATGTGAAATACCTGAACGTATAAGATGTTTGCATGTTGAGTTATATTTACGAATTAATTCCTTATACCGGTGATAAAATTTAGTAAATTTTTTGACCAGTTTGTGATATCGAAAACCTAGGTGTAATAATTTTTCAGTAATACATAAATTTCTCTCGCTAAAATCTATACGTTGTTACATACTTGGTTGTATTTAATGTGTTTTAATAGATTAAAGTGGAAACGGCAGTATCGGAGGACCCAACAAGACATGCAATATATCGACGTTTTAACCGCTATGTTTTTAAGTTAAACCTCACATTATACATGTTATAATGTACAAAAGATACATTTTATGTTGAAATCCGTTATTCCCAATATATATTTATCAATGCAATTGTAAAATTTGATTGCCTGTTCCTTTAAAAAAAATTATAATGATAATGTATTTTGCAAAGCACATACCTTTGGTAAATATACACAATTCGACTCTGTGATTACGAATAAAACCTTCAATAAATCAGCATGTAGGAGAAATAAATTGTTGGGTTATTGAAAGTTTACACATTTATTAACGGAATCAGAATTAGTGGAAGGACTAGCAAGACATGCACTGTATCAATAGCAACACTTTAACTGCTTGTTTACAGAATTTACAGTAATTTTATACTGTGCGTTAGTATACATTTTCCTTTATGTTGAAAATCCGCATCACAGGAAATAAATAAAATGAGCACGCAATCAAAATTAGAAACAGAAAACTGGAAATACATCCACAAAATTCTCAAGTGCGCAATATTGGAAGCTTCAAAACATTACCTATACATCAAAAGCTTTGTATCACCTAGAAAAGATCGTTAAAACGGCCGCTGTTGAATTACTTGAAAGTCCTAAATGTAGCAAAAGTACATTAAACGACACAATAAATGTTAAGAAATTTATTACTGCATCAAATTTCTAACTATGGATTGAGAGTTTCATGTATATCATCACAAACATGCTTGCTGTAGATTCCTTTGGTATGACGACATTGCTACATAAATATCTTATTCAATTTTAATCGTCAATATCTAAACATGATAAAGTAGGATAAAAAAAATTGTGCTATTTGATTGACAATTTAAAGGTAAAGTACATTTACCAAAACAAAATCTTTCAAATGATTGCAAGAAATTACTCAGTAATTTTGGAAATATTTGAAGATCAAAAAACTATTTTTCTCATCCAAGCTTCTGATTCGTTGACAAGATAATGTTTTTTTTTGTCTGTTTTTGCGTTTACCAGTTTAAACATATTTCGGAATTCAAGTATGTTTGCCTCCCTTAAGAAACATTTATTGTCTGCATATGAAGAATAGACAAAAATAGGTAGCAAAAATGTAACCGTGATTACATACACCAGACACTTTACCTGCAATCTGTAAAATAAAAAAGGCATAGATATAACAACACATGTAAGCACAGATTTTATCGTAAGCATTTGCAAAAGATGAATAGCATCAACACCAACATTTAGCAAAGGTACAATCTACGACAAAGTAACTGTCTAGTTATTACCTTATAATTTCTATTGTTTTATTTTTTATTTTTTAAAGATTGTAACCACAGGCTTCACTGGAGAGACATTTGTTTGCTAGAAGAGTATCTCTCTGAACGAAAAGTGTCCGGATTTGAAGACGTATCTAGAAAGAACTGGTTTGAAAGTAAGTGACTTGGTATTTTAAAAAAAATGTATTCATCAAGGCACCCTTTTGTCAATAAACATTTTAACGCTGTCATTCAGCAGAATGTCCTGCAAAAATATGACCAAATAAGATATGTCAATGTCTATAATTAATGAGTTCTATTGGATATGAGTAGAATCAGAAATATCTTAGGATCAAACAAGGGAGGATTAGGTACAAAATCAACAGGTTTACATCTTTGTTAACAAAATTGACAATCATTGTACGTTGTGTGTTAGGATATGTTTCTGTTTACTTTTAAAAAAAAGTATACACTAGAACATACTGAATGAGAAATCTACAACTCAACGCGACAAAAGAAATACAACAGAAATAGAAAATGAGCAGCTGTAATAATATCTCTACTGCCATACGAAATATATCAGTATACTTTTCTTGTTTTAATTTAAAAAAAGCATATAATATAAAGCGTGACCAATCAATTTGCGATCACATTTTTTCAGCTGACCAAATACTAACAATGTGGATTAGAAAACTCTAGTTTAAAAACGTAACAGACGTAAAGAAAATCATTACTATCAAACGAACTGAAAGAACCTTGAAAAGGACATTTTTTTTTCTTTAATTTGATTAAATCAGTGATATCTGGATGGCTAGATATTGATTTTGTTAATATTTCCATAAGTGTTTGTTAAATTTGCGGCATTATATTCACTGACAAAACTGAGACGTGATAGAGAGAGAATGCTACTATGACAGCGAGACACACATTTGTAATAGTAATGAAAAAGATAATAACCTGACAAATAAATTTCCTAATGAGAATATGATTATACGTTATACCACTGCTCATTTATATTATACAAAAAAACATGAATTCATTAATTTAAAATAATTGTAAATACTTTAAACACTTTTCAAGTTACCGTAAAAAAAAAGAATACATGCTAGTTGCAATAACTGTTAACAGAGGGTTAAACCGCCTGTCAAATATCAGTACAACGCGTGATTAATCACTTAAAAGTCCGCCAAATGTAGCAAAAGTAAAAACTACGACACAGTAATTGTTCTGAATCTCGTAATTGATCACTGTACATTCAAAGTTTTGCATTTAACTCATACAACAAAACGAATCGAACTTTATACAATTATAATGAGTATCAATATTACTACCGTATAGATACAAAGATTGAATTCTTGAATTTTGTAGTTATTTATGAATCTGAAGCGAGATATCTTATCAATGAAGAGTTTGAATATCCATACAGTTTGCTCACTTGTAAGTAACTATGCGTGATAAGATATAATAACGGTTCTTTGTTGCTCCAGACACTTATGTATTTAAAATGAGTGGTTCTTCAGTTTTTGAGCATGTATAGAAACGAATTTGATACCGAAACAAATTATGAGGATTGCGGCGAAACTATTTGGACAGATTAATAATCAAATAAGATAAAAATGGATTTGTGCTCAAAATAGGTTATTTCGTTTACTTTGATCAATATGCACCTTTCATAATGACCCTTTCCAATTATTTAACTGTCTGTTTTATTTCTTTCATTTGTTTTTCATTTTATTTAAAAAAAAAAACAAGTACATGTATAGACTAAATAGTAAGTGAGTTGTTAAAGTAAGATAATGCATTTATCAAAGCCTGTAGTTTTAGTCATCCAGATACTGAAACACTGTACTTTTGTCATAATTACGAAATATTCCTGCATTATTCAGCACGCAGGATAGAAATCGGTTGTATAACGAGATTTAATAGATATCAGTGGAAACGGCAATATCGGAGGACCCTACAAAACATGCAATACATCAACGTTTTTACCGCTGCGTTTTTTTTAAATAAACCTCATATTACACTGTACATTTTGATCATTTTATGTTGAAAACCGTATTACACCATCTTCGCTAGTTAAGGGTTACGATCCACTTCCCTCCTCTCCACTCTTTGCGGATTGAGATAGGATTTCGGAGACACACGGTAATGATTTTTTATTTAATGCTTGGTGGTGTCAAACATGTACAGTTTACTGGATCTGTTTGTATCATTCTCGCTGCCTAATGTAAACAACATAAATGTTTGTTTACTGTTGAATTTACTACTATGTTAAAACGCACAAATGACTTTCAATGCATGTGTAAGAGTTGTCTCCCATATACCAGGTCCACCCCCTTAAGAACAGAAGTGATCTCGATTAACTGCAAGTTGTCAATTATCTTCTGTTTTACAGGCAACAGTATAAAGCAACTATATATTTTTGGAATTAGTGTAAAAGAAGCTATTATTTGAGACCGGAAGCCACATGTACTTCGCCGGAAGTAGCACATTATTTCCGTTATTTCACCCATTTATTAATCGCGTCAGTGTGGGTATGAAGTTTCGCATTTTGGTCCCTGTGGATTTTGCAAATATGACAGCTAGTGTGCAATTAAATTGATTTTTTTAAAGGCCGATGATAAATATAGCTTTCATAGTGGGTTTATAAGAACATCAAGATTGTGCAGTTAATGTTTTATGGGCTGCGACATGACAGTCCGTATTTAAATATTCATACCAGACATCGGTCCGACAATTATTGTAAAGTTTTTATCAAACTTTTTGTCGCACAAACTGGTTGATAAATTTTTTTTGGAGAAATTAGGTGAAAGACACCCACTTTTTATTTGATCATTTGGTAGATAAATGTTTAAAATTTCAGAAAAGGTATCACTTAAAGGCATTTGAATTCTCGTTTAATGAAATTTTGGTGGAATATGTGATATTTCCATCCCTCTTTTTGAAATATTGTATGGAATAAATGCATTATGTTGCCATGAATACACAACACAGGTATTACTTTTCACCATTTTAACTTTTGAATATCAAATCTTTAGAAGATACATACATACGCATATGTATCACTCAAACAGTTGCGTTAATGTATTAGAAAGCCAGGTATGGATGATTAAACATTTTATGGTTCAATTTTTTTTTCTAAATGTGGAGTGCTGCCTATAAAAAAACTGATTGTATGCCAATGTTAACCGGAACTAGATTCTTTTCATAAACATTGAAGGCAAGCTATATATATATAGAGACCCTCTATTCATTGTATAACAAACCTATGCTTGGACGTATAGTAACTATTAGTTAACCGGAAGAAGCTTCTCATCAATAATTTAGAAAAGTTTATTTGGAAACATCTTCAATTGTTCTCTAAGCAATTGGTTTTAATAATAATTGTAACTTTTTGTTCTTCCTTCTTATTGTTTTCTTGCGGAGTGGAGTGGTTTTGCAGGATTTTTTGGCATGTACTATCGAGCAGTTATTGCCTTTTTGAAGCTGATCCTATTTAACCGAACACGTTTGTTGTAGGATTTATCTCCCCAAAGCACTGTTTGTCTTGTGTGTGTGCATCTTATTCGAACCGTACAATAAAACGATCAAATTGAGAATGGAAATGGGGATTGTGTCAAAGAGACAACAACCCGACCAAGTAAAAAACAACAGTATTTCACGAATTTGCTCGTTAAATCAACTGGATTAGAAAAATAATTTTTACTGAAGCCATCCGTATGAGAGTTATTTCCATTGATGCATTTGATATTAGTGATGTGCATTTGTTACTGGTAAACAATAAGTGATAGAGACCTAGTGTCTTTTGAATTGAAATCCTTGGTATGAAAAATCCTAACAAGTAGGTGGAGTTTGAGTTATAGATTTCCACAAAACAATGTATGCGTCTCTTTATTGCAGGGTCGATGTCTCTGAAATGATCAAATCAACAAATTACTAATTAAAACTTCAAACTTTGCAGATATCATGTTGGAAATGTATATTATCTCAATTATTAACCACAGTCTACCACTGCACAACCCCTCCTTTTTCCGACGGCCTTTTATTTAAAATAGTTATCCCATGTCTATTTTAAGAAAAATCATATACAATTTACTGTAAAAATGCTAATTATGTACAAATTCATCCTTGCAAAAATCACTCCCATTTATGTGTTTTCTGAAATTAATCGATAGACGAATTTGGAAATTACTACAACAACAGGTTTGTTTTTTGCGCTCAATACATGAAAACTCGTGAAAATAAATGCAAACTTGTTATCATCGATTAGAAATCATTTTTGCAGTAAAATAAATCAAGAAAAAAATTCCCGTTAGCACAATAACGGCCTGATCTGGATTGAAAAAGTAAAATCAATGACGCAGAAATCGCTCCCAATATAAGTTAAATCCTTCAATCAAATTTTTAAACATGCATTAAAATACAAATGTGTACTCCCGTAAATATGTATTGTTGCATTATCCGACATCATTGACCTTTTAAATATAAAACCAATAGTTATCGTGTTACTCTTATCAATTCACATGTGCTCTGTTCAACAGTCTTCCTTGAAAAGGAAAAGATAATATTATTCTCCAGACGTATAAAGAAATAAACTCATCATAGATACCAGGAATAAATTTTGTATATACGCCAGACGCGTTTCGTCCACAAAAGACTCATCAGTGACGCTCGAATCCAAAAAGTGAAAAAGGCAAAATAAACTACGAAGTCGAAGAGTATTGAGAACCAAAATACCTCAAAGTTTTGCCAAATTTTATAAACAGTTAATTTATAAAAATAACCATATCAATGATAATTCCTGTCAGCACAAAAAGTTATGACTACTGGGCTGGTGATACCCTCAGGGAAATAAATCTCCACCAGCAGTAGCATCGACCCAGTGGTTGTAAATAAACTCATCACAGATACAAGGACTAAATTTTGTATATACGCCAGACGCGCGATTCGTCTACAAAAGACTCATTGAAAAAGAAAGTGAAACGTCCAAGACAAAATTTTATTAATTTTTTCTATAAGTTTAAAGAAAGTGCACTTACAGTATATACGAAAAACAACATGAAGTCCAAACTCCTGGAGAAAATAGAGAAAATTTATAAAAAGATGTAAGGTATTAATCCATTATGAAATCCACTCCGTTCGTTTAGTTGTCCGGATAAAAATTATCCACAAAATGTTTTATCATCTCCTATTCCTGTATTTCTAATGCATTAACCTAACTGTTTATGTTGTATATATGCATATGTATATAATCAGTATCTTCAATAGATTTGATTTTCAAAATTTAAATGGATGAAATATAATTCCTTTAATGTGTATCCATGGCTACATTGATTTATATTTGTTTATAAAACTTGTATTTTTGTTTCAGTCACTGATATAACAATATGGTACTTTGTTTGTGAAACACAATGATAAGCGATGAAATAATAACTCATCAAACATGAGTTTTGATTAAAATGCTGATAATTCATTAACCTTAATTTCCAAAGTTTTATATTACCGTAAATAAAGACAACAGTAGTAAACCACTCTTCAATAGTTGTAATTCAATTAAGCAGAAACAAAAATAAACAAAGGAAATAAACTCATCATAGATACCAGGATTACATTTTGTATATACGCCTGACGCGCGTTTCGTCTACAAAAGACTGATCAGTGACACAGAAAACACATTAACTATAAAGGAAAAACAACAGAACTACGAATAAATTGAACTACATCAAATGCCAATATACAAAGAAACGTACTAAAGTTACAACTGTCATGTTTCTGACTTGGTACAGGACATTTAAAAAATAAAAAAAAGGTTAAACCTGGTTTTTAAAATATCCAACATTTAAAACCCACTTTTAATAACTGTTTTTATTGTGGAAAAGGATGAAAGTTTCTCATATATTTTGAAAGCAGGAATCTTATATTGATTTTAAGATTTTATATTATGAAGGATGATGTCCATTAGGCACCATAATTTATGATTTACTTACTGTTAACAGACGATTGAAACACCTGTCAAAGGTCATTACAACGACCGCTCAATTGCTTGAAATTCCATAATGAAGGAAAGGTACACCATAAGACGCAGTAATTAATCAGTTATGTCTCATAAATTCTACTGTAATAAATTTGATAAAATGTGGAATTTTAAAATATGTTTGCCTCGGGCATCACCGAAGAGGTATTTATTAAGTAGAACTTGGTTCAGATATGATTAACCTTTACAGAAATATTTGATGTTAATATTTTCTTTATAGATACAACTGTTTGGGAAAGCATGAATTTAGATGAATTGCAACCCGTCCGCTACTATCGTAAGAAAATAATCTTTATCAAACACAATACTCGTCATCCTATCTTATCTCTTGGAAACTCAAGACACTTATGTTTGGACGTTTTCGATCAGTAATTGAACAAGTAACATGAGTTCTATGAATGAATTGGATAATGCAAAAATATGAGGGTCGAATCATAGACAGATACTTTGACAGTATTATAATCAAATTAGCTAATTTTTAAATAGAAGTCTACAAATATGATTGAGAAAGGCAATGGAAAATGTGTCAAACACACAACAACAAAGAGACAAAAATATGGAAGCGAACTGTACATAACAACCGTCTCTCTGCCACATTCCCTATTTCATTCTAAATTTTAATATGAAAATCTAGTCGCTCGTAATATCATGTTTCGTTTACCTGAAGCTGTAAGCTTCCTGCACTTTTCTAACTTTAAACTGCCTATTTATTTATTTTTCATTTGTTTTATGCGATCCAAATAGTATTTTCTGTAGTACAGGCACAAAAATACAAATATTGCGTTATCAAAATTTTCTTTTACAAAATACTAGTATTTGACATTTTAATTTTAATTTTTTTTTAACACACATAAACGTTAAATTTTAGAAGAATCTAACACTTCTCTACCTTAATTTTGAAATAGTTAGTGATTAATAAGTTACCCACAAAAAGATGGCATTTATTACCCTTAAAAAACAAAAGAATACATGCTACTTGCAATAACTGTTAACAGAGGGTTAAACTACCTGTCAAAGATCAGTACAACGCTTGATTAATTACTTAAAAGTCCGCCAAATGTAGCAAAAGTAAAAACTACGACACAGTAATTGTTCTGAATCTCGTAATTGATCACAGTTTTGCATTTAACTCATACAACAAAACGAATCGAATACAATTACAATGAGTATCAATATTACTACTTTATAGATACAAAGATTGAATTCTTGAATTTTGTAGCTATTTACAAATCTGATATCAATGAAGAGTTTGAAGATCCATACAGTTGGATCATTTGTAAGTAACAATGCGTGATAAGATATAATAACGTTTATTTGTTGCTCCAGACACTTATTTGTTTAAATGGAGTGGTTCTTCAGTTCTTGAGCATGTGTAGAAATGAATTTGATACCGAAACAAATTATGAGGATTGAGGCGAAACTATTTGGACCGATTAATGATCGTTTACTTTGATCAATATGCACCTTTCATAATGACCCTTTCCAATTATTTAACTGTCTGTTTTATTTCTTTCATTTGTCTTTCATTTTATTTCAAAAAAACAAGTACATGTATAGACTAAATAGTAAGTGAATTGTTAATGTAAGATAATGCATTTATCAAAGCCTGTAGTTTTAGTCATCAAGATACTGCAACTCTGTACTTTTGTTATAATTACGAAATATTCCTGCATTATTCAGCACGCAGGATAGCAATCGGTTGTATAACAGATTAAATAGATATCAGTGGAAACGGCAATATCGGAGGACCCTTCAAAACATGCAATACTTCAACGTTTTTACCGCTGTTTTTTTTTTTAAATAAACCTCATATTACTCTGTACATTTTGATCATTTTATGTTGAAAACCGTATTACACCATCTTCTCTAGCTAAGGGTTACGATCCACTTCCCTCCTCTCCACTCTTTTCGGATTGAGATAGAATTTCAGAGACACAAGGTAATGATTTTCATTGGTTGCAGTCGAAACTCTTTGCATCCAATCAAAAACCGCCTATAACATGATGACGTGTAAATGTAGAAAGTGTATGTACATGTAAACAATTGCCATGTGCTTATTTCGTAACAAGTCTTTAAATCCCTAAACATACGACTATATTTAGCGACAATTTGAATGTTTATAATAGACTAATAAAAGTTCCTTTGTGTGTTTCTTGCACAAATGCATGAATGTCAACGTATATTTTCGTGTCCTGCTTTACCAAGTGTCTAGAATCTAGACGCTACCGTGTTTTTACCTCCAAATTAAGGAGTTCAAGTACTACCATTGGTCAAGAATAATTTATTCGGTTTGGGCGTTACTTTAAAATAACGATAGATTGCGCAACATTCTTTTCATATATGTCGGCTAAATCTGCCAAGGGTGGAGAGGAGGGAATTGGATCGTTAGCCTAGGCTAGCGAAGATGGTATTAACCGGGAACAAGCCGAGAGCTCTAAATTATTTAATATATCCCTCATATAAAAGATTTTATTGCCTGTTCCTTTTTTTTTAGATCATGAATTTAACATAGCATGTAATTTTGGTAAATCTACACACTTCAACTCTGTAATTACGAATAATTTCTTCAATAAATCAGCATGCAGGAGAAATAAATTGTGGGGTTATTTAAAGTTTACACATATATTAGTGGAATCGGAAGTATCGGAGGGACTAGCAAGACATGCACTGTATCAATAACAACACTTGAACTGTTTGTTTACCTAGTTTACAGTTATTTTATACTGTGAGTTAGGATACATTTTCCTTTACGTTGAAAATCCGTATCATAGGAAATAAATTATGAGCACGCAATCAAAATTAGAAAAAGAAAACTGGAAATACACCCACAAAATTCTCAAGTGCGCAATATTGGAAGCTTCAAAACATTAGCTATACATCAAAAGCTTTTGTACACTAGAACATACTGAATGAGAAATCTATAACTCAACGCGACAAAAGAAATACAACAGAAATAGAAAATGAGCAGCTGTAATAATATCTCTACTGCCATAGGAAATATATCAGTATACTTTTCTTTTTTATTTAAAAAAAAGCATATATATAAAGTGTGACCACTCAATTTGCGATCACATTTTTCAGCTGACCAAATACTAACAATGTGGATTAGAAAACTCTAGTTTAAAAACGTAACAGACGTAAAGAAAATCATTACTATCAATCGAATTGAAAGAACGTTTAAAAGGACATATTTTTCTTTAATTTGAACAAATAGTGATATCTGGATGGCTAGATATTTATTTTGTTAATATTTCCATAAGTGTTTGTTAAATTTGCGGCATTTTATTCACTGACAAAACTAAGACGTGACAGAGAGAGAATGCTACTATGACAGCGAGACACACATTTGTAATAGTAATAAAGAAGATAATAACCTGACAAATAAATTTCCTAATGAGAATATGATTATACGTTTTACCACTTCTCATTTATAATGTGCAGAAAAACATGAATTCATTAATTTAAAATCATTGTAAATACTTTAAACACTTTTCAAGTTACCGTAAAAACAAAAGAATACATCCTACTTGCAATAACTGTTAACAGAGGGTTAAACTACCTGTCAAAGATCAGTACAACGCTTGATTAATTACTTAACAGTCCGCCAAATGTAGCAAAAGTAAAAACTACGACACAGTAATTGTTCTGAATCTCGTAACTGATCACTGTACATTCAAAGTTTTGCATTTAACTCATACAACAAAACGAATCGAATACAATTATAATGAGTATCAATATTACTACTTTATAGATACAAAGATTGAATTCTTGAATTTTGTAGCTATTAACGAATCTGAAGCGGGACATCTTCTCAATGAAGAGTTTGAAGATCCATACACTCGGTTCATTTGTAAGTAACTATGCGTGATAAGATATAATAACGTTTCTTTGTTGCTCCAGACACTTATTTATTTAAATGGAGTGGTTCTTCAGATCTTGAGCATGTATAGAAATGAATTTGATACCGAAACAAATTATGAGGATTAAGGCGAAAATATTTGGACCAATTAATGATCGTTTACTTTGATCAATATGCACCCTTCATAATGACCCTTTCCAATTATTTAACTTTCTGTTTTATTTTTTTCATTTGTCTTTCATTTTATTAAAAAAAACCAAGTACATGTATAGACTAAATAGTAAGTGAGTTGTTAATGTAAGATAATGCATTTATCAAAGCCTGTAGTTTTAGTCATTAAGATACTGAAACTCTGTACTTTTGTTATAATTAGGAAATATTCCTGCATTATTCAGCACGCAGGATAGAAATCGGTTGTATAACGAGATTTAATAGATATCAGTGGAAACGGCAATATCGGAGGACCCTTCAAAACATTCAATACATCAACGTTTTTACCGCTGTGTTTTTTTTTAAATAAACCTCATATTACACTGTACATTTTGATCATTTTATGTTGAAAACCGTATTACACCATCTTCTCTAGTTAGGGTTACGATCTACATCCCTCCTCTCCACTCTTTGCGGATTGAGATAGAATTTCGGAGACACAAGGTAATAATTGTCATTGGTTGCAGTCGAAACTCGCTGCATCCAATCAAAAACCGCTTATAACATGATGACGTGTAAATGTAGAAAGTGTATGTACATGTAAACAATTGCCACGTGCTTATTTCGCAACAAGTCTTTACATCCCTAAACATATGACTATATTAAGCGACAATTTGAACGTTTATAATAGACTAATAAAATTTCCTTTGTGTGTTTCTTGCACAAATGGATGAATGTCAACGTATAATTTCGTGTCCTGCTTTACCAAGTGTCTAGAATCTAGACGCTATCGTGATTTTACCTCCAAATTAAGGAGTTCAAGTACTACCATTGGTCAAGAATAATTTATTCGGTTTGGGCGTTACTTTAAAATAACGATAGATTGCGCAACATTCTTTTCATATATGTTGGCTAAATCTGCCAAGGGTGGAGAGGAGGGAATTGGATCGTTAGCCTAGGCTAGCGAAAATGGTATTAACCGGGAACAAGCCGAGAGCTCTAAATTATGTAATATATATCCCTAATATAAAAGATTTTATTGCCTGTTCCTTTTTTTTTTACATCATGAATTAACATAGCATGTGATTTTGGTAAATCTACACACTTCAACTCTGTAATTACGAATAATTTCTTCAATAAATCAGCATGCAGGAGAAATAAATTGTGGAGTTATTTAAAGTTTACACATATATTAGTGGAATCAGAAGTATCGGAGGGACTAGCAAGACATGCACTGTATCAATAACAACACTTTAACTGTTTGTTTACCTAATTTACAGTTATTTTATACTGTGAGTTAGGATACATTTTCCTTTACGTTGAAAATCCGTATCATAGGAAATAGATTATGAGCACGCAATCAAAATTAGAAAAAGAAAACTGGAAATACACCCACAAAATTCTCATGTGCGCAATATTGGAAGCTTCAAAACATTAGCTATACATCAAAAGCTTTGTATCACCTGGAAAAGATCGTTACAACGGCCGCTGTTGAATTACTTGAAAGTCCAAAATGTAGCAAAAGTACAATAAACGACACAATAAATGTTAAGAAATTTATTATTGCATCAAATTTCTAACTATGGATTTAGAGTTTCATGTATATCAGCACAACCATGCTTGATGTAGATTTCTTTGGTAAGACGACATTGCTACATAAATGTCTTATTCAATTTTAATCGTCAATATATAAGGTAGGATAAACAAAAATTGTGCTATTTGATTGACTTTTTAAAGGTAAAATACATTTACCAATTTAACATCTTTCAAATGATTCCAAGAAATTACTCAGTAATTTTGGAAATCTTTGAAGATAAAAAAAACTATTTTTCTCATACAAGCTTCTGATTCGTTGACAAGATAATGTTTAATTGTTTGTCTGTTTTTGCGTTTACCAGTTTTATGTTTAAACATATTTCGGAATTCAAGTATTTTGGCCTCCCTTAAGAAACATTTATTGTCTGCATATGAAAAATAGACAAAAATAGGTAGCAACAATGTAACCGTGATTACTTACACCAGACGCTTTACCTGCAATCTTTGAAATAAAAAAAGGCATAGATATAACGACACATGTAGGCACAGAATTTTTCGTAAGCATTTACAAATCAATAGCATCAACACCAACATTTATATAAAGGTACAATCTACGACAAAGTAACTGTCTAGTTATTACCTTATAATTTCTACTGTTTTTTTAAATTTTTTTAAAGATTGTAACCACAGCTATCACTTTATAGACGTTTATTTGCTAAAAGCGTGTCTCTCTGAACGAAAAGTGTCCGGATTTGAAGACGTATCTAGAAAAACCTGGTTTGATAGTAAGTGACTTGGTATTTAAAAGAAAATGTATTCATCAAAGCATCCTTTTGTCAATAAACATTTTGACGCTGTCATTCAGATTGTCCTGCAAAAATATGACCAAATAAGATATGTCAATGTCTATAATTAATGAGTTCTATTGGATATGAGTAGAATCAGAAATATCTTAGGATCAAACAAGGGAGGATTAGGTACAAAATCAACAGGTTTACATCTTTGTTAACAAAATTGACAATCATTGTACGTTGTGTGTTAGGATATGTTTCTGTTTACCTTTAAAAAAAAGTATACACTAGAACATACTGAATGAGAAATCTACAACTCAACGCGACAAAAGAGATACAACAGAAATAGAAAATGAGCAGCTGTAATAATATCTCTACTGCCATAGGAAATATATCAGTATACTTTTCTTTTTTAATTAAAAAAAAGCATATATATAAAGTGTGACCACTCAATTTGCGATCACATTTTTCAGCTGACCAAATACTAACAATGTGGATTAGAAAACTCTAGTTTAAAAACGTAACAGACGTAAAGAAAATCATTACTATCAATCGAATTGAAAGAACGTTTAAAAGGACATATTTTTCTTTAATTTGAATAAATAGTGATATCTGGATGGCTAGATATTTATTTTGTTAATATTTCCATAAGTGTTTGTTAAATTTGCGGCATTTTATTCACTGACAAAACTAAGACGTGACAGAGAGAGAATGCTACTATGACAGCGAGACACACATTTGTAACAGTAAAAAAGAAGATAATAACCTGACAAATAAATTTCCTAATGAGAATATGATTATACGTTATACCACTTCTCATTTATAATGTGCAGAAAAACATGAATTCATTAATTTAAAATCATTGTAAATACTTTAAACACTTTTCAAGTTACCGTAAAAACAAAAGAATACATGCTACTTGCAATAACTGTTAACAGAGGGTTAAACTACCTGTCAAAGATCAGTACAACGCTTGATTAATAACTTTAAAGTCCGCCAAATGTAGCAAAAGTAAAAACTACGACACAGTAATTGTTCTGAATCTCGTAATTGATCACTGTACATTCAAAGTTTTGCATTTAACTCATACAACAAAACGAATCGAATACAATTATAATGAGTATCAATATTACTACTTTATAGATACAAAGATTGAATTCTTGAATTTTGTAGCTATTAACGAATCTGAAGCGGGACATCTTATCAATGAAGAGTTTGAAGATCCATACACTCGGTTCATTTGTAAGTAACTATGCGTGATAAGATATAATAACGTTTCTTTGTTGCTCCAGACACTTATTTATTTAAATGGAGTGGTTCTTCAGATCTTGAGCATGTATAGAAATGAATTTGATACCGAAACAAATTATGAGGATTAAGGCGAAACTATTTGGACCAATTAATGATCGTTTACTTTGATCAATATGCACCTTTCATAATGACCCTTTCCAATTATTTAACTTTCTGTTTTATTTTTTTCATTTGTCTTTCATTTTATTTAAAAAAAACCAAGTACATGTATAGACTAAATAGTAAGTGAGTTGTTAATGTAAGATAATGCATTTATCAAAGCCTGTAGTTTTAGTCATTAAGATACTGAAACTCTGTACTTTTGTTATAATTACGAAATATTCCTGCATTATTCAGCACGCAGGATAGAAATCGGTTGTATAACGAGATTTAATAGATATCAGTGGAAACGGCAATATCGGAGGACCCTTCAAAACATTCAATACATCAACGTTTTTACTGCTGTGTTTTTTTTTAAATAAACCTCATATTACACTGTACATTTTGATCATTTTATGTTGAAAACCGTATTACACCATCTTCTCTAGTTAGGGTTACGATCCACTTCCCTCCTCTCCACTCTTTGCGGATTGAGATAAAATTTCGGAGACACAAGGTAATGATTGTCATTGGTTGCAGTCGAAACTCGCTACATCCAATCAAAAACGCTTATAACTTGATGACGTGTAAATGTAGAAAGTGTATGTACATGTAAACAATTGCCACGTGCTTATTTCGCAACAAGTCTTTAAATCCCTAAACATATGACTATATTTAGCGACAATTTGAATGTTTATAATAGTTTGATAAAAGTTCTTTTGTGTGTTTCTTGCACAAATGCATGAATGTCAACGTATATTTTCGTGTCCTGCTTTACCAAGTGTCTAGAATCTAGACGCTACCGTGTTTTTACATCCAAATTAGGGAGTTCAAGTACTACCATTGGTCAAGAATAATTTATTCGGTTTGGGCGTTACTTTAAAATAACGATAGATTGCGCAACATTCTTTTCATATATGTTGGCTAAATCTGCCAAGGATGGAGAGGAGGGAATTGGCTCGTTAGCGTAGGCTAGCGAAGATGGTATTAACCGGGAACAAGCCGAGAGCTCTAAATTATTTAATATATATCCCTCATATAAAAGATTTTATTGCCTGTTCCTTTTTTTAAATCATGAATTTAACATAGCATGTAATTTTGGTAAATCTACACACTTCAACTCTGTAATTACGAATTATTTCTTCAATAAATCAGCATGCAGGAGAAATAAATTGTGGGGTTATTTAAAGTTTACACATATATTAGTGGAATCGGAAGTATCGGAGGGACTAGCAAGACATGCACTGTATCAATAACAACACTTTAACTGTTTGTTTACCTAATTTACAGTTATTTTATACTATGAGTTAGGATACATTTTCCTTTACGTTGAAAATCCGTATCAAAGGAAATAGATTATGAGCACGCAATCAAAATTAGAAAAAGAAAACTGGAAATACACCCACAAAATTCTCAAGTGCGCAATATTGGAAGCTTCAAAACATTAGCTATACATCAAAAGCTTTGTATCACCTGGAGAAGATCGTTACAACGGCCGCTGTTGAATTACTTGAAAGTCCAAAATGTAGCAAAAGTACAATAAACGACACAATAAATGTTAAGAAATTTATTATTGCATCAAATTTCTTACTATGGATTTAGAGTTTCATGTATATCAGCACAACCATGCTTGATGTAGATTTCTTTGGTAAGACGACATTGCTACATGAATATCTTATTCAATTTTAATCGTCAATATATAAGGTAGGATAAACAAAAATTGTGCTATTTGATTGACTTTTAATAGGTAAAATACATTTACCAATACAACATCTTTCAAATGATTCCAAGAAATTACTCAGTAATTTTGGAAATCTTTGAAGATAAAAAAACTGTTTTTCTCATCCAAGCTTCTGATTCGTTGACAAGATAATGTTTTATTGTTTGTCTGTTTTTGCGTTTACCAGTTTTATGTTTAAACATATTTCGGAATTCAAGTATTTTGGCCTCCCTTAAGAAACATTTATTGTCTGCATATGAAAAATAGACAAAAATACAAATATTGCGTTATCAAAATTTTCTTTTACAAAATACTAGTATTTGACATTTTAATTTTAATTTTTTTTTTAACACACATAAATGTTAAATTTTAGAAGAATCTAACACTTCTCTACCTTAATTTTGAAATAGTTAGTGATTAATAAGTTACCCACAAAAAGATGGCATTTATTACCGTAAAAACAAAAGAATACATGCTACTTGCAATAACTGTTAACAGAGGGTTAAACTACCTGTCAAAGATCAGTACAACGCTTGATTAATTACTTAAAAGTCCGCCAAATGTAGCAAAAGTAAAAACTACGACACAGTAATTGTTCTGAATCTCGTAATTGATCACTGTGCATTCACAGTTTTGCATTTAACTCATACAACAAAACGAATCGAATACAATTATAATGAGTATCAATATTACTACTTTATAGATACAAAGATTGAATTCTTGAATTTTGTAGCTATTAACGAATCTGAAGCGGGACATCTTATCAATGAAGAGTTTGAAGATCCATACAATTGGTTCATTTGTAAGTTACTATGCGTGATAAGATATAATAACGTTTCTTTGTTGCTCCAGACACTTATTTATCTAAATGGAGTGGTTCTTCAGATCTTGAGCATGTATAGAAATGAATTTGATACCGAAACAAATTATGAGGATTAAGGCGAAACTATTTGGACCAATTAATGATCGTTTACTTTGATCAATATGCACCTTTCATAATGACCCTTTCCAATTATGTAACTGTCTGTTTTATTTTTTTCATTTGTCTTTCATTTTATTTAAAAAAAACCAAGTACATGTATAGACTAAATAGTAAGTGAGTTGTTAATGTAAGATAATGCATTTATCAAAGCCTGTAGTTTTAGTCATTAAGATACTGAAACTCTGTACTTTTGTTATAATTACGAAATATTCCTGCATTATTCAGCACGCAGGATAGAAATCGGTTGTATAACGAGATTTAATAGATATCAGTGGAAACACCAAAATCGGAGGACCCTTCAAAACATTCAATACATCAACGTTTTTACCGCTGTGTTTTTTTTTAAATAAAACTCATATTACCCTGTACATTTTGATCATTTTATGTTGAAAACCGTATTACACCATCTTCTCTAGTTAGAGTTACGATCTACATCCCTCCTCTCCACTCTTTGCGGATTGAGATAGAATTTCGGTGACACAAGGTAATGATTGTCATTGGTTGCAGTCGAAAGTCGCTGCATCCAATCAAAAACCGCTTATAACATGATGACGTGTAAATGTAGAAAGTGTATGTACATGTAAACAATTGCCACGTGCTTATTTCGCAACAAGTCTTTAAATCCCTAAACATATGACTATATTTAGCGACAATTTGAATGTTTATAATAGACTAATAAAAGTTCCTTTGTGTGTTTCTTGCACAAATGCATGAATGTCAACGTATAATTTCGTGTCCTGCTTTACCAAGTGTCTAGAATCTAGACGCTACCGTGTTTTTACCTCCAAATTAAGGAGTTCAAGTACTACCATTGGTCAAGAATAATTTATTCGGTTTGGGCGTTACTTAAAAATAACGATAGATTGCGCAACATTCTTTTCATATATGTTGGCTAAATCTGCCAAGGGTGGAGAGGAGGGAATTGGCTCGTTAGCCTAGGCTAGCGAAGATGGTATTAACCGGGAACAAGCCGAGAGCTCTAAATTATTTAATATATATCCCTCATATAAAAGATTTTATTGCCTGTTCCTTTTTTTTACATCATGAATTTAACATAGCATGTAATTTTGGTAAATCTACACACTTCAACTCTGTAATTACGAATTATTTCTTCAATAAATCAGCATGCAGGAGAAATAAATTGTGGGGTTATTTAAAGTTTACACATATATTAGTGGAATCGGAAGTATCGGAGGGACTAGCAAGACATGCACTGTATCAATAACAACACTTTAACTGTTTGTTTACCTAATTTACAGTTATTTTATACTATGAGTTAGGATACATTTTCCTTTACGTTGAAAATCCGTATCAAAGGAAATAGATTATGAGCACGCAATCAAAATTAGAAAAAGAAAACTGGAAATACACCCACAAAATTCTCAAGTGCGCAATATTGGAAGCTTCAAAACATTAGCTATACATCAAAAGCTTTGTATCACCTGGAGAAGATCGTTACAACGGCCGCTGTTGAATTACTTGAAAGTCCAAAATGTAGGAAAAGTACAATAAACGACACAATAAATGTTAAGAAATTTATTATTGCATCAAATTTCTAACTATGGATTTAGAGTTTCATGTATATCAGCACAACCATGCTTGATGTAGATTTTTTTGGTAAGACGACATTGCTACATAAATATCTTATTCAATTTTAATCGTCAATATATAAGGTAGGATAAACAAAAATTGTGCTATTTGATTGACTTTTTAAAGGTAAAATACATTTACCAAAACAACATCTTTCAAATGATTGCAAGAAATTACTCAGTAATTTTGGAAATCTTTGAAGATAAAAAAACTATTTTTCTCAACCAAGCTTCTGATTCGTTGACACGATAATGTTTTGTTTTTGTCTGTTTTTGCGTTTACCAGTTTAAACATATTTCGGAATTCAAGTATTTTGGCTTCCCTTAAGAAACATTTATTGTCTGCATATGAAAAATAGACAAAAATAGGTACCAACAATGTAACCGTGATTACTTACACCAGACGCTTTACCTGCAATCTGTGAAATAAAAAAGGCATAGATACAACTACACATATATAGGCACAGATTTTATCGTAAGCATTTGCAAAAGATGAATAGCATCAACACCAACATTTAGCAAAGGTACAATCTACGACAAAGTAACTGTCTAGTTATTACCTTATAATTTCTACTGTTTTTTTTTTTTTAAATTTTTTAAAGATTGTAACCACAGCGTTCACTGGAGAGACATTTATTTGCTAGAAGAGTATCTCTCTTTACGAAAAGTGTCCGGATTTGAAGACGTATCTAGAAAGACCTGGTTTGATAGTAAGTGACTTGGTATTTGAAAAAAAATGTATTCATCAAAGCATCCTTTTGTCAATTAACATTTTGACGCTGTCATTCAGATTGTCCTACAAAAATATGACCAAATAAGATATGTCAATGTCTATAATTAATTATTAGTTGAGCAGCTCACCACAAAATTCATTCCAATGTTGATAGCCACGAAAAAAATCATCCGATCATGGCGGCCATCTTGGATTTTCAAAATGACGTCTTGTCAGGGAAAAGACATTAAATGTATGACCCCTTTTGCTTATATTGTAACGAAAATGATACAAGATGGAGTTAATGAAGATAACATATCACTTCCGATTTAATAAATATCCTGAATATGACTGTTTTATAACCCGAATAATGCCAGTTGTCATATTTTGCCAATCTCCGACTAATCTCCGAATGCTACATTATGCTCGATAGGCTATAGGCCGTTAGAGGGCGCAGAATTATTCGAGTTTCTTTGTTGTGTTGATCCATTAATGTTACAGACACACACTTCGTGCACTTTTCTTATAGTTGGTGCATTTCACTCGCTGATAATTTGTAACCAGCGGATTACTACTGTTGCATTATTTATTATTCAGATACTATTTGCGTTAGTGTTCTATTTTTGTATTGTTGATTGCTTTTGTTTATTCATATAATGGTTATTTAGTTTTTGACTGAATGGTGAAAATAATTCGCTAATCTGTTTGCCAGCAGATAGTTGGGAAACTGATTGGACAAAATGGTATCTGTGTCAGGATGTCACAACAGATCTTCTGAAATCGTCTGATGAAGGTTATACGACGTTGGGCAAACATGTCCCTCTTTTTTATGAATTAAGTGCCCTCCCTATTCCTCTCGATATTTGGCGATTAAACCTCGAAGAGGGTATTGAAAGCACAATGAAAAAGAGAAATGGCAAGTACCATAATTTGTGCAAAATAAGTTCAACAATACAAAACTTGAGAGAGCCCATAAACGTCATATGTCACTAATGTCATCTGGAAGTTCGAGTGAGTGTAGATTTCCTAACATTTTTAGGAGTTCTAAATACCAACAACCAGATCCAGTTGAAAATGTTCATAAATGTTTCATTTGTGACAAAGAGTCGCTTTTATCTGTCTAAAGAGAGGCAAAGCAATGACACTGTACCATCGACTAGTGGATTGTGCAACAGTTCGTCTGGACAAACACCTGTTGGCAAAACTAAGTTGTGGTAATGTTATAGCACAAGAGATGAAGTATCATCCGTCTTGTCTCGCAGCTGTATACAGCAGAGAGAGATCAAAGAAGGGACAAACAGAGACCGAAAGCAGTTGTACACACGAGGAAAATATAATGAAAGAAAATGAATGAAAATTGAGAATGGAAATAGTAAATGTGTCAAAGATACAGCAAACCGAATAATGAGCACAAACAGAAATATAATTTGTAATTCAATATCACATTCGCATCAACCCTTTACAACGATATAAACCTGAAGTTTTGTTTTAGGGATTAACTATTTTGAGTGTTGCTACAAAGTGAGATAAATAAGTAAAACATGTCATATACTTTAAACCTGCGTGTTCACAGTAAGGGTTTAATACATCTTTTCTTAACGTGACTGATATACCCAGCTGGCTGATACAAATCAAATGCAGTTGATTGCACTATACCTAAACGATTCCTTTTTTACTTATCAGTAAGGTTGATGCCAACTATTTGAATCCCACAACATTCTGTATGTGGCTGTCATAATTCAATGGTTATCGTTTGATACTGTATGTTATATTTGTTTCTTGTTCCTTATTTTGTACATTAAAAGTAAATAACAAAATACCGAGCTCCAGGAAAAAACAAGCCGTCAGTTTTCTCGTTTGAATTGGTTTTTTTTCATTTCTGGGTCTTTTATAGCTGACTGTTAAGTATGGTGTTACTCATTGTTGAAGGCCATATGCTGACCTATAATTGTTAATGTTATGTTAATGTTGTCGGTTGTTGAGAGTTGAATCATTAGCAATCATATCTCATCTTTTTCTTTTAATAAAATAGAACTTTCTAACCAAATTGTATTTTCTTGTATTACAAGTAGTTTAGATTCTGTCTTCCTTTTAACGAATAGCTATAATATATTAATGTTTATTGAAATTTATGATTATGATTATGATCATGCTAAAGCAGGGTGAGTTAATATGTCAATAAAAACTGAAATAATAATCATTAAATAAATAGATGGATTGTTGCTTGTGAAGCATTCAATTGGAAACATTTCATGCATTTTTAGGACGGAGAATATAAAAAGTATCGGAACTCACGTGCTATATACAATATTTCTTATATAAGGTTTTTGACTTTATAAGATGAATAAAACATAGTTAAATAAGGGCAAATAATCCATACTAGAATCATCAATAAGTTCAAGGAAATATTTCTATCATAACTGCTTATGTTGCATCATTTCTTTCTTATTTCAGAACTGAATTACCAGACCTCAATGGAATCACTGCATGGAATCGAATCGACTGCCTTACTGGCAACATTTATTTTGACTGTACTTTCAATGAGGTATAAATAATAATATTTTTTTCAGAAGAAAACGTCTTTTTGTAAGACTACCAAATTTTCTAGAAATTATTCCTCCAAAGAAAATGTGTATGAACAACAACAAACCTAAAATATTTCATCAAAATATGTGTCCAACCCAAGGATGTTACGATAAGTCAAAAAATTTCATGGCAATATATATTTTAGTATACCACTTAAATATGCTTTTACATAAGAATGTATGAAAGATATTGTTTTATGCCATGATAGCGATGTAAGAAAAAAGGACAATTCTACACACAGGTTAACAAAATTTTATCATTTTATTCGTTTATTAATGAATTCTGTAAATAAACAGAAATTGGTTCAATTTCTTTTTTACTTACAGAATAGTTAGTGAAGAGCAACTTATCAAAGGTTAGTTTATTGTAATCATTGGTTTAAGTCTTTATAAGTCTTGTAATGAATTTTAAAGTTTTAAAGCACCTTATTTTGTAAAACTAATTACCCTACCATAATTTTTTTTAATGAAGTGAAGAATAATATATTTATCTTTGAAGGTCACCATTTTATTAAGATGGAAACTAATCCTTTTTTGTGCATATTGTGCTGTACTATTGCTCCTACTTATATTATCTCTAAACTGGGTCGATATCTCTGGATAGGATTATCCAGATCGTGTACCAGTACAGTTGACACCCCGAATGATACGAAAACAATACGTATCTTGTTTCCGGATATATTTTGTGGCAGAAATCCTTTTTAATTCAACATTTTTTTATAGGGTATATATCTCTTGTCGTAAGACTTTGGGTACACTTTTGATAACTTTGGTTTTATCAATGATTGTATTATGTTGCGCTTCTGTAAAATTGACTATTTAATTTCCAATAGGAACTCTATTTTTGGATAAAATTGTGCCACTTGTACTAATAAGTTTTGTCTTAAAATCATATCCTAGAATAGACAGTTGATATGCACTACACTTTAATTCAAAACATAGTGTTTTGTGGCATCTTTTAAACATGTATATGTATTACTCGTGCCTTCCCGTTGGGTCTTCCTCTAAACTCCATTTCGTCG
This sequence comes from Mytilus galloprovincialis, assembly GCF_965363235.1. NCBI lineage: Eukaryota > Metazoa > Mollusca > Bivalvia > Mytilida > Mytilidae > Mytilus > Mytilus galloprovincialis. Next base: position 71,161,275 of record NC_134843.1, read on the forward strand.
ATATCCATGTGTATTTATACTGGTAACATTCCCCACTTTGTAATGTCTCTGTGTGATAAAACATAAGTATTTAAACAAAAACAATATCTATTCCCTAGTTTCACTTTACAATGTCGAATTTTTTTCTTTATGAATGAATAAACGATATAGTGAATACATAGTCACACTTTGCACTACTTTGATTGAATTGAAAGAAATGGACCAATTATAGTAAAATACTTTTCTTATTTTTCGCTTTTATGAATATTTAAAAACAAATTACGCAGGTTAATTTTTTTTTGTATAAATCTTACATTCAAGCCAACAAATAATGAACTTCAATTAAATTAGCAACATTAAAATTATTTTGAAACAAGTGTAAATGAAGTGCTCAATTCTTCCTAGACTTAAACACCTATTGTCGAAGTAATATCACAGAATAAGAGAGGCGAAAGATACCAATGGGATTCTAAAACTTATGATTTGAAAAAAATGATATGACGTTCTTTAAACGCTTTGACTACACACCCATGGTAAAATATGACTGTATTGTTTGGGTTGTTCCGATGATACTCCCCCTTCATATGCATTTTATGAAAGAGTTACCCGACGGTTTTAAACGATGACGTAAGAATAGAAGCATATAACAGGAACACGATTGTAAAACAGAAAGTTATCAAAACAAGGAAACATAAACAAACGATCATAAATTTTACTAAAAGAAATTTATAATATATGACTAAAATTATCATTTAAATTCATTCAAACATATCTAAATGGCAACATACCACAATTAATTTCTCTATCATTTCTTTATCACGTTTTCCCCATTAAATTACACTGCGAATTTGCAAAATGTTTAGTATGTGTAATGTACAGTATAAGTCTCACATTATCTCCATATTTAAGGAAAACACCTTATGTACAGGTAATATTATTAGCCAAAACACATTTATACTGGTATGAACAAGTCAAGAGATGTTCTGAAAACCATAAATTTTACTTTTTTTGCAATTGGCCTAATACCTCATTCCCACTACTGAATAGTTAAAATTATGCATCTTAAAATTCTTCAATTCCATCCTATAAAAACTGAGAAATGAATCCCCTGATTTCCTATGATAATAAGGAACTATATTCGTAGACAACGAAAAGCGGGGTCATTAATTGTGGTCTTGGGCCAAATATATTATTGTAAAAAGTTAAAGCATGTCAATAGTTTCGTTTTTTACTTCAATTTATCAGTCTGTTTATATACAGAAACGGTAAAATTAGCCTTCACCTTGAGTGCTTCGATCCAAAACAATTGCCGTAGTTGTGCAATCTGAATAGTAGAAATTCATGCGAACTTGCATTTATACTGATTTTGCTACGGGTTTTCCCTTCATGCAGATAATTTACCCGTTCGTTATTGCTCGTGGTTAAACATTAAGCATACAAGTCTTACCCGTGGTAAAATCTGTTGACATTCAGTTTATTCAATGACCCTGCCATGGCAAACAACGAAAAAAGACCAAAAAAAAAACCAAACAGTACACAAAAAAAAATACTAAAAACTGAGCTACACAAACCCAACGAAAAATATGATCTCAGGTGTTCCGGAAGGTTAAACAGATTGTGCTCCACAAGTGCAACCGTCATATGAAAAGTATTATTCCTTTTGATTCATATGTAAACTGACTTGAAACAAGTATAAGTTTTAATGAATCGAATATCAAAGGTTGTTCAAAAGCTATACTTAATTTATTCATTTCAGATACGGTGTCCCATTCACTTATTGTAAAAACCACAACAAAGGAAGCTAGGCAGAATTTACCTACAAAGGCCGAAGAGGAAGCCGTTCGTCATTGTGAATTGTGTATCAACCACGACCAAGCGATTGCCTACTGTATAACTTGTAAACTTCACATCTGTATGCCTTGTAATGGTCTTCACAAAAGAGTTTGGACTTTAATGAACCATACTGTGTGTCCTTTTAACCACATGTGACACATTGTGGAACGTTAAATATGAAAATCGAACAATTCAAGTTAACAGTTATATATTAAGTATTTTATTTAGTAGTGTTTTCTTTATATTGAACTCACAAAAAATACCGTTGTATATAAGCCACGATAAAAATATATTTCGCTAAACTATTCATTTGACATAGATGCCAATAAGCGTGTTTTTAAGGATAAACCTTCGTTCATTTCCAATTTGTCTACAAAAAAAGTAAAACAGGCCACTTTGTCATATTTCGACATGTTTATGACACAATAATACAATCACATGGGACCTTTCTTAATTTAAGTTGCCAGATTATATTACCTTGTTCTTTTTTCATAAAAATTAACCTTATTTTGAAAGGCTTTACTATGTTTTCAATTTCGGGATACAGATAATTATAGATAATGGTTGATCATCTCAACGGGATTGATTTTCTGGCTTGAGCCGGTACGGCGAAAGAAAGAAAAGCTATGCGTGAGATGACCGATGATAATCTGTTTATCGCGATTTTACTATTTACGACGTTGTCAATGTCACGTGCTTCCTTAGTTTCTAGCGATAAGTTCTCATATCACTCTTCTCCGCTCAGAATTTCGTAAAATAGCAATAATGTTGCTTTTTATACCTCTCGCTTTCAAGAAAGCTCTTTTCCAGTTTTGTAAAAGAATAACATGTTTTTGTATAGCATAATAATTTGTAAAACAGTAACCCATTCGTTTTTAGCTGAAATAGATTAGTGTCCAAAACTAGGTAATTGATTTCTTTATTGTCTAGTTCAATGTTTGAATTAAATTACAATGACCCTGATGCATTTCAAACATTTATACTTATATGATCTTTCGAAGGTTACCGAAGTCTGCATCTGTAATCGCATGGTCAGCTTAAAATGAAATTCTATCAATAACGCATGTTAAAGTCGATTGTGTAACAAAACAAATGCATAAGTTTAATTGAAATTGTTTCAAGTTAATAATTTATAAGGAGGACAAAACAAGCTTTGCTAAGAATATCATATGTTTTGTTTAATTAAAAAAACCTTCTCTAAGCTTCACTTACATGATGCAACAAGAATTATCAGTGCAGACAGGTAGCTTGACAAACGGAAATTCCAATGGAAGAAAGATGGATTGTATTATAATTTGAACTATTAAGATATAACACTTATTGACGCAAGACAGAAAAGTTTTTCTTAAGAAATCATAGAAAATAAAATAAATAGGTATGCTATCCAAATGTAAGATACAAATATATAAAAACCCTGTTTTTGTCACAAGACATTTATTACTACTTTACCACATTATGTGATTTTAGTCAAACTTAATTAATTTTAAAATGTAAGTGTTATTGATTTAACAATATAATATTGTGTATTGCTTTTATATTCATTTGATTGATTTTCTTTCACATTTGTTTTTTCCATCAATCTATATATCATTTGCTATGTTTATGATATCCATTTTACATCTTATATATATTTGATTTTAATAAAGTTTGGTAAAACGTAAACGAATTTTTACATCACTTCAATTTGACATTTTTAGCTATCAAATCTGTTTATTTTTGCTTTGAGTTCGAAAGTTTTTTTTTTGCTTTTTCCAACAATTGTAACAATCATTCAGCGATTTCCCCTGAAAACCAATTCTCTAGAATGGATCTTTAGTCTCTCAAGTAATCTATCTTTTACCATTAACCTATAAAAAAAGTGACAAATCTTAGATTATTTAACAATATAAAGAGACGAAATTATCTCACACGAGATTTGTCTTTGATTAATTTGCTAAAGTTTGGAATCATTTAAATGTAAAAGTCGATGTAGCATTACATATGATGAAGTTGTCTGGTTGTCGAATATGTACAAATTTCTAATGAAACTCTAATGAAAATGAGTGAAATGAGTAACGAATTGGGAATATATAGCCTTTAATCTTGGCCTTAGACAATTCGTATAACTTGAATCCACTAATTAATCCCTTTGACGAGTGTTTGTTGTGTTTCTCCAGGTTTTGTTTGGTCATTTGGACAATTTCCAGACTAATTAATTGCGAACATCTTACTCCTGGTAAGACAATTCGATTATAGTCACTTAAGATATGTTTAGAACGTGTTCAGACTGACTGTTCAGTAGTTATTATTTACCGGTACATAATGAAACCATACTGAAGTGTTTGAAAAAGTAAATAAACAGTACTGAATCGACTGCAAGCGATTTGTCTAAACAGTACTGAGCTTACTGAAGCAGATGTATCTGAATATTGAGTGAAAGACTAAACAAGACAAACTTATTTATTATTCAGACTCTTTAGGCAATGTCAAGATCAAAATGACCGTTGAAAACTACAATGTATTTACCAGTATGTGAACGTATGCCAGATGAAAGAACATAAAGTTACGCACATGTCCACAGTTAAATACTATTTGGCAAATGTTGATCCTGATTATGTATCAACTAATGGAAACCCTTAGGGGAATAAAAGGCATTTCAAAAGTATAAAAATAGTATTAAATTAAGAAATAAAGCAATTTGTCGCATTTTTCCTTTTATAAATGTTAGACTGAATATACACAAATGCAGGCATTTCTTATATAGAATTACGACAAGAGTGTTTCAATGTAGTTCTTTAATTTAAATACCTCATTACATTGACCTCGATTTGCATTCTTGTATGTTTTACAGTCACAAAAGTCCCAAAGGAATATTTATAATTTAGGTGACTTCCAAATATCCAAAATTTTGGAAAATACCGTTTAAAAATTTCCGTTTCTCGTAATGGACAGGAATTTTTAAAAGTATTTTTACTTACGGGCAATGTGTATAACTTTAGCACATTGAAATCCAAAATTATTTTTAAAATTATTGAATGAGTACTTTAAATAAGTTATACATCGAACATAAGGACAAATGTATTGAATATAATACAAAGAAGGCGGATATAGGTTATTACGTTAATTCAATTTTGAATTATTGATTTATTCTCATACAAGTATTAGAATAAGTAGATTTCGAGGATAGATATATACATAACAAAACTTTTAAATTGTGAACAGTGACGCAATAATTATGATTTAAAAAAAATAATATGTATATTATTATGTTCCAGACCGTATGAGTATTTGGACCGTACGCGTACGGTCTGACTAATATTAATAAGTTGGTCAAGTTTACTAGATACAAATGCATATAACAGATCAACATAACTTATCTCTCAAATTAATATAAAAAAGTTCAATTGTAATTGAAATGAAAACTTTATGTTTTAACTATATATTTTAAAAAAATCACGCTAATTATCTCTGTTAATCTCTGGTATTTAGCATGTCGATCAGTAATACATTAATTGAATTATGACAATTATACTCACTGAAATTGACGATATCGGAAGTAAAGATAATGTGGAAGGACAATTGTTTTAGAATATCTAGCAACTTTACAAAAAAATGCAAATGCAAAGGAACATGCATGAACAGCAAACATGTAAATGTAAAAAAGTATTACATTTCTTGTGGTATAAAGTGTCACCTTGGGCAAGAGTACCAAAATAGGACTCAGATATACAATTAAAAAAATACATAATTTCAATTTTTAAACTGTTCGTTTTATCCATCTTATTGTAATAATAATAATTTATAATACAATTTTGGATGTAACGCTTCATCTGATTGGTTGAAGTTATTATGTTTATCAGCTCAAAGACATACTTTTATCATGTGACCTGACGTCATCAACATTTTTTCATGCTTTACTCCGCTTTAAAATGGAATTTTCTGTCTATTCGAAATAACATAGAAAATGTGGTGCACACTTTAAATTTATTTTATTTCTCCATAGACAGAAAAAAATAGTACTCATATGGTCTGGAACATATATATCAATATACATCGGGTAATATGTTAACCAAGCAATATCATGGAAGTTTCTCCCCTTGAAATGGTCAGTACAATCAGTTTTGATTTTTAAGCAAATTATCGAGCAACGAAATAACAACCATCTTTACAACTTTCAACAACCATACGCCTTGCATGTAAAGACTGAAGTGCTAACCACTACACCAGATCTAAAGACAAAAGGGGAAGTTTCACTAGGGTAGTGTTACCTTTAAAATCATTATAACAGGCACCTATCAATGGCTACTATAATTTAATTTTGGTGTATCCTCATGCAATACATATGCGGTAAAAACCCATTGGTGGCATATATGTTGCTCTTCGGTGTCTCTTTGACACACCACTCATTGCCACAGTAAGGATAATTTTATAAGATTGTATATCTATGCGAGGACAATTCACTCAACAGATTATTATAGGATTACTTAAGCTATCAGTATGTTTACAAACGTGTGGTTCCACATTTTGAGAAAATCAGTTATATGTAGTTATGTATATAATTCTTCAAATGCGGTAACTCAAATATAACATATTCACACGTGTTTCTTCTTTAAAGGAGGGATGAAAGATGCATTGTACCAGAGGGACATTCAAACTCGAGGATTGAAAAAAACTGACAACGCCATGGATAAAACGAAAAGGATAAACAGACAAACAATAGTACATCAGATACAACATTGAACACTTTAGACTAATCATCACGAACCCACCAAAATCATGGGCTGTTCTCATGTGCTCCGGAAGGGTAACCTGATCCTGGACCACATGTGTTTCTCATGTTGTTACAAACCAGTAAAACATCTTCTTCAGTAGGTCACATTCGTAAAACAGGAACGGGATTGTAGTTACGACATAAGAACAAATCCGATATCATCTGTGAAGCGGTTTTTCCATAACGCTCATTTAACTCGTTATGGCGTCCGTAAAATTAACGAAGGGACAATTTTAACTTTACCATTTAGAACTCTAGGTTAAAAAGCTTCCTTGTGAACAGCAACCCTCTATCAATTAAATCATGATAGGAAATACAAACCCGGGAATATCTCATCAATTAGGAGATATATACTCCGTATGGAGACGCTGCTGGAATATTGCTACATAGAAATTGAAATTTCACAATTGGGAGGATAAAATAATCTCTCTTCTCGTACAATTTTGTTTTCAACCGATTCAACCTTTCAAGTATATTAAAAACACTACACAAGGTGACTTTTTATCAAATGTTCAAATGAACAACTGAACAAAAAATAACAAACAAAACCGTTTTGAATTTTTCTGGGAGTTCGAATCTTTGTTATTTTACTTTCTACAGAATTAGCCTTAACACAGGGATTCATACTTCATGGGCAACATGACGGTCAGCACATGTGGAGCATGCTCTGCTTACCCTTTTATGTCTTTTGAGATTATTCCTTTTTTACTGATACTAAGTAAACTTCATTAGGGTACATACACGATGCTGTCAACATTTGCTCTTAAGTAATGGTTGACAGAAAAGAATGCTGGTTTGAAATAAATCTAAGAATAACACTACCTTATTCTTAATCTCTTTTGGTGGCAAATATTGGTTAAATAAAAATGGGTAACATAATTATCATGATTATATATAACATATATCGTCAATGACACATTAAACGACGCGCACACACACAGATATGCCAATTAGTACGCAGGTAACCAGTAGGTCGGTTTGATCGTAAATTAAAATAAACACTTCAGGATCAATGGATTCTGATATAGTGAAGTAATGTATATAATATATATAGACCATGCAATATAAAGACAAATCATCAGTGCAAAGAAAGATAACTATATTCATTTAAGATGACAATATCAGAATTACTTTACTAAACAAATTCCTACTGGACAGCTATGGTTTTTACATGTGTTTGATGTACTCAACTAATTACACAGAATATAAATAATGACAAATGCTGTTCTCATCATAAATTACAAATCCTGATACTTAACATAATGAAATATACCAAATATCCATTTTACGGTCATTCCATCAAAATTAATAACACACTATATCAGTACACATAAAGTACAGCGTAAAGTAACATGTACCACAATAAGCTTATTATAATAAAACATAGTATTATAGTCATGCTCCAGACATTTGTTAAGCAAAAAACACAAATATCAACAGAATACAAAATCTGCTCCATATGAGGTACAAAAGTCATGTATACAGAACAGTAAAGAATCTTCTACGAAAAAGGTCATAAAGCGAACGCTGTAGCAATGACAAATCGACAAAAAATGTCTAATTGGTCAACAAAGTTATAATATCAATATTATCAAAAGATTACTTGAATTTAACATCATACGCCTGTGATTAAATAAATTATTGTTTCTTAATCATAAGCATCAATACGTATTGTCTCACTAAATTCTTTGCAAGCCGCTTACCTGTATAAATGTTATTGATAGGCCAGGAAAAAAGAACAAGTAGGTATAATGTTTTGTCGAATAAGCAAATTGCAGAATTCTTATTATTGTATATTGATATTTATTTAAATGTGTTAGCATCAGCATATAAGAAAGTGCATATAGATATCCCTCACTATTTCATCCCCTCTTTCCTATCGACATTGACGTATCAACGAAATGACACAGCTGGAAACTGATTGGAATTATGTATGAAAACTTGGATACATCATATTTGTACCTTAAATAATTTGATGGACTTTTCTTGTAATGTGATATTTGGCAAATATTACATTGAAAACAAAACAATGGCCTGATGTTGTTTAAAACACTTTAAGAAAAACGAATATACTAAGGGGTGGCCATTTTCGTTGAACGGGAGGAAACGGGTGGATTGTGAGAATGAAAAACATGAAATAATACATGTATTAAAGACCTGATATGAATATTCTTGCATGCGAAAAGTTGAAAATTATCATTCTGCAACACAACGTTTATGATTCCAAATGGTTGTCTAGTACTAAAAACAGTTGGACACTAATGCCAAAATTAATGTATGAACAATCTCTATATGTTAAGATACAAATAGAAGAGAACTAATGTATTCAATATGCCCGAAAGACAAAACTTGGTCCGTTGTATAAATTAAATGCTTCTTTAGTGGCAATGACAAGCTTACTTTACTGTATGATCATTCTAGGTTACATCCGCTCGTTGAAGTTTGTAAACGTCTATAGATTTTCAAAATAGACACAAGTGTCGTACTTGACTTTCAGCCTATGTCGTCTGGACTTTAGCTGGCCTGGTAAAAACGAATTCCAAAATAACTATATTTTATTACAACTGAAATCTCTTGGCAACTCATATAATACAATTTGAAATAAATGCATACAATATATTTCACAATATATAGTTCATCCTACATAGATAATATTGTCAAGCTGTAATATATAAAAAATTTCTTTTGTATAACGTTATACGCTGCGCAAATATTTCTGTTCTGGAGAACAATCCTGCATCGGCACGATTTCAATATACATGAAACAACAAATATTTTCTTTATGTTCTGTTGCGTTTTCAAGGTAAACCAAAGGAAGTAGTCACAATTATTGTTAAAATGTGCATTTAATTTTGGTTCTGTAAAATTTGGACTGTTAGTGTTATTTCAAAAGTTCAATGCTGTACTAAATTGTTTTATGTTTATTTAATCTACATGACTACAAAGACTCAAATCTTTATAGATGTGATGAAAATTCACATTCAAATCCTTTATTATCTTTTGTTTCGTTGGTTTTTACTCTGTCATGTGACTGTTTATATATTTTCTCTTTCTTTTCAATGGTGTCAGTTAGAGACTTTTTACCAGTTTCTTGTACTCCGATCAGACAAAGCATTGAAATGAACATGACACCACTGCAGAGGAAATACATAACTCCAGAAGTATGTTGGCTCTGAGAAAAATTAAACATAACATTCTGTTGTTTTGGTATTGATATTTTTCAAACTCTTCTTTTCATTATACATGTTATAAAAATTACAATTGAATACGCGCAAATCTTATAAAATCTTGCTCACAATCATAAAAACTTAAGGTAATCACCAAAAGCAACGTTGTTTAATGGTGTTGTTTTTTGTTTTGTTTTGTTGTTTGACTATCAAAGGATTTAATTGCCGGTTTAACGGTTGTTAAATGTTATAGTTGTGATATTTTACAACTTATTTACATACACCTCTTGTTAGTTTCCATATATGCAGTATGAACTTCAGCTCAGCGATTGGACCAATATAGCCACAAACATGCTGTATATGTAAGATTCTGTGATATTTCTTTCTATTGGCACTCGTCACAGGCTTTCTATATACAATCAGTCGAATCGCAGCTTTTGTTTCTTGCTGGGTTTTGTCAAAAACTAGGATAAGTAGATCTAGTTTGTCAGACCCAGACTTACGTTTGTCTGAAGCACCTTTACTTGTAATGAGGCCAACTCTGTTGCTATGCAATATAGGTTAACTCGAGTATATAAATCTAGTCGAGTAAACTGATTAATAATTAACACCAATATGTCGCAGTTCGAAGTAAAATTTTGAAGAAAAAGAACATAATTCAGAGTCAGATTCAAATATTGAATTCGTTCACTTATGAATCAAAATTATTTGCGCAATGAACATGTTTTAGGTCAATTAATGTGTAAGCATACCAATCCGAGTGGCATGTTAATTTTTTGTTGTTGACACCTTTGATGCTGCAGCATGCTGACAATCACAATGTACTTGAAAACTAGGGACATAATTACAAATAGATGGATAAAGAAGAGAATATCCATATCAAATTCAAGAATAATATCCAAAAATTATAAAACTTTGGTAAAAGGATTAAATTCGACCTCAATTTTGAAAGCGATAATGGAGAAAGTTGAAACATGTGCATCTGCAAAAATTTGTTTAGTTCCACATGTTCTTCCGTATTTTATAACTTTTAAAGCATCACAATAAATCTTTCAACTTATCAATCCAGAATGATGCAGTTCGAGTCGTCAAATGACTCGAACTTGGATGAGTGGAATAGTTATATCTGATTTCTACGACTTCTGAGTATCGAAATAAGACTGCTTGTGTGTTTGTGATTACAAATTATACAAATAATCAAACTGTTCAGGATCTAGAAATCATATATTTTTCTGAATTAATCTATGCGTATAAGTATTTTTAAAGAAATGTATTTCCCTTTTGTCTGTTTCGGTTCAATAATAATATTTACAGACACATAGTCAATCCTGTTAAAATGAGATAAAACTACATACCACATACACTATTTGAGGAGCTATCATGGCACCAATGCGTGAAACTGAATTTTGGATTCCGTATCCTATATTTCTGAAATCAAGATATTGTTGCTGTTTTTTTTTTATCACTTGCTATACCAGCCTTCATTTAAATTATTATAACATATAACATATATAAGTAAAGTCTGTTTCATTGATTTAAACAATATACGTCAAAATCATACGAAAATAAATATGATAATTGGAGTATCAATATATATTTACATTAATCAAGTAAAATGTTTGGTAAAAAAGTGTAATTTTTGGAACAAGTTCTCATAGACTTATACGTACATCGGTCCTGTCCAATTTGTAAATGGTAAAATTACAAAGATTTAATTTTTTTTTAACAAAATCAAGATATGGACGGTTGTATATATTTTAGGTACATTTGTATATACTCACATGTACTTTTCACAGAAAAAAAATCCTATATTTATAGATTATCGTTGGTTATCTCAACGAGATTGATTTTCTCGCTTGAGCCGGTCAAGGCGAAAGCGAAAAAAAACAATCGAGTTGGAATGACCAATGATAATCTGTTTATCGCTATTTTACCTATTACGACGTTGTCAATTTCATGTCAATTTTATTAGAAACGCCACGTGGCTCCTTTGTTTCTAGCGATAATTTTTCATATCAAGCGAGTAGCATGATATGAAAAATTATCACAAAAAAAGATCATAGGAAAAATGCACAAAATAGCGATAAACCTGAATATAATTGGTATACTAGTATCAAATGCCTGTATATATACTACGTAAATGCTCTCGTTCGTCCAAAATGCTGCGTTAATTTCCGTTCAGGATGCAATTTTATTCCTTGTGTTTTTGTTGATCATAGGACATGTTTTTCATCAACAACTTTGACAATTGCAAAATGAATATTTTTAAGTTATTTTAAATGTTAAATTGGTAATATAATACCTCACAACTGTTGGGAAAGATTCTGAAGTAAGAAGCATAAGAGAAGCCCATCCAGCTGCAACACCAAGTTTTGACGTCAAAGCAAAGCAGTTGATCAGCTGACCTTTGTTTGGTACCTCTGATAGATAGATTTTGAAATAACAAATATATATATATATATATATATATATATATATATTTATAAGGTAAATTCTATAAATGAAAAATGTTTTATCAAATTTGATAAACACACACACACATAAGCCTAGCTTACCATCAACACCCACAAAATATACGCCATACCTTGAAAATGTATGAAATATTTGTCACTGGACGTATTTATTATCAACAATTAATCAATGGTATGTTATATATATGCATGTTATACAGAGGCAGTCATATTTAAACGCTTTTGATCTGTATGTATCCATATTTGGTCTCCTTTTCGGACTTTAACCCGTTTATTATTATCTAGAGCAATTAAAATCTGCTGAAAGATAAAACTATACTTAGTTCATTTTTTTAAATTCATTTAAATTTACGTCAAAATAAAACTTTAAAGTTGACAAGAAAACAGACAGGTAATGTAAATGGTTTTAAATGCAGCAAAAAATGTATTTGCCTAAGTGAGTTAACTGTTTGGTGTTCTTTATACTCAAAGTTCAAAAATGTGAGAGCACTTAGCCTAATATACCAGTAACACTTCCTGATAAATTATACTGTAAGTTCCCTATATTTCGGACACACGAGAATTGAATTGAATTCACTTCAGTATACTGACAGCAAATTATATATATATATGACGTGACAACCCTATCGATCCTTTTATATAGTAATTCATTGGCTAATTAAACATTTTAAACATTGATTTTCGACCTTGTTCACCAGCCTCTTCTGTGAAAATATATATTTCCAATTGTGTGTTTTTTTTTAATTCAATCCCAAGTAACAAGAGTAATCAACTCTCATTGAACTATCCTTGACTACATTTCCGTTTCGAATCACAAATACTATAGGTATGACAAATTGAATGGTAACCGTTAAATCGTGTTTACAGTTTAGTTTTAATGGATTAAACGTTGACTTACAAGTATCGTTTCGAAAAAAGCAACAAATCATCCACATTGTCGTACATTAGAAGAAAAAGAATTAAACCTCCAACGCAAGTGAGATGCTTTCGTCGATATAGATGCCATTATTTTTAAACAGTCATTGACATAAAAAGAGAAAAATGTAGGCGATAACCCCTCACCTTATGATAAAACGGGTTGACCTTAAAAATATTCAAAGTACAAAACATAGGAAGTTCGAACACAAAACATTGTCTCTTCGAACATTGAAAGCACAACTGTTAATAATTTTTCCACCGATTCCAACATGTGAAAGCTTCAGCCAAAGTTGTGTACAATTAAAAAATATGAAATGGATGTTCGCTTTTTTAAAATGCAGTGTATATTTACTGTTAGTATCTTTGTATATTTGACAGCATTGCAATACAAGCCGACCAAAGTTCGGATGTAATACAATATAGTGAAACTATAAGAACTAAAAGATTAAGTGGAGTATAGACTAATTCCCCCCTCTCATCTTATTTACAAACCTAGAAGTTGTATCACTCCAACGATGAATCCTGCTATCGAAGCTATTGAAAAAAACATCACCGTTGTCTTCTTTCTACCAATGCTTTTTAAAATGAATTGCTGAATTATAAAAAAGCGACAGAAAAAAAAGCAAGTTTGACAAAAGATTAAGTATTAGTTTATGTTCAATTGTCCTACTTACTCATAAATAAAATTATGGATGCCGCATATATTTACAATGTATTAACGGCACTATATTGACGAAACTATTTGAAAAAAAAATATATTATGAAAATAGAAATGTATAAATGTGGTGCTCCCATTAACATGTAAAACCTATATTACCTATATATATATATATATATATAACCTATATTAAGATTACAGTATTATTACACAAAGATATTGCGACTTAAAAAAAACGGCAATTCATTTTTTACTCGTACAGCTACTATTTATAATCACTTTAGTTCACCAAATATAGATTATTTCTAAAAGATTTAACTCGCATCTAGTAAGTAAATCAATCAATCAATCAATCGATCGATTTGAAAATTCAATTTGAATCAATTATCTATCTATATTTTTCCCGCTAAAACAATGATTCTGACGATAGAAATAGAGGTATAATATGATTGTCATAACTCAAAATAATGTCAACAACTACTCAAATGTAGGTATATTGGGTATAATATGCCTAATATACTGCATACGTTTAAGTTTGTTACTAACACTTCTTATTTGGTCTTTGATGGAAAGCTAATTGTCTCATTGACAACTATACCACATCTGCTTAATCTATATTGTTTAAAATGCCTTAGTTTCAAAGACTAACATTAATATACTAATGCATATACAGCACATTATATTAGGGACAAAATCTGAATCAATAATTATCAACTAACTACTTACTAATGATTAAAAAACCAAGTCACTGATTGTGCAGGAATCTCTACCAAACTTAGTAGAAAAAGATTCAAACATAAACTTCCTGACAGTTGCTGCACACCAAAACTGATGGCGTAATACGCATATCCACATGATGTCCTGGAAAGGTACATGTAAGTGTATATTAGACATATTTCATTGTCTTTTTAGTGAGAACAAAAATATCATTACACTGAGGCGGTAATATTTGTTATTGCTTACTATGTGTTCGTATTGTATTATATAAATAAAACATTTTTGAAAATTGTAATGGACATAGAACAAACGTTATAAATTTGGCATCAACGTCTTTCTCTTTTCTGTAAAAAACATTATGTTATGGTAAATGAAATATTCCCTTTACATCGAGAAATACAATGATTACCATCCGACCCCAAGAAGGACTGTCTTCTTCAACAGATCTCTATTTTTGAGCACATCGCCAATCGTATATTTTTTACCATCATTAGAAATTGATTTTGACAGAAAATCAATTTTTGACAAGTCTGGTACTGGCTTTTTATTTATCCTGGCCATCCTCTCAATGATTTTTTTCGCTCTGTCGACTTTGTAGTTGGTAACAAGCCATCTAAAACTTTCAGGAATAATCCTAAAAAAATGATAATGAATTATCAAAACTTGCAATAGTTATGTAGTAGAATAAACAAGCTTGACATGTGCTGTAAACGCTCACTGTTCTTTGACATGTGCTGTAAACGCTCACTGTTCTTTGACATTAAGAGTATTTTTTTTTCAAAATAGTTCAGTTTAGTGTTGAAGTTTCTGATTATTTTTTTTGTATTTTTGTTTAAGGGGGTTCGCGGATCTAAATCATTTATATAGGATTTCTCTATATTTTTCTATAAATGAACTTTATCTTATAGTTAATAGAAAAATAAAATAAAAAAATGGGGTCACCGTTCATTTGCGCTCACAATCTGCCTTCGAAAGAAGCATACATCTTTATAAAAGTGTTTTTTTTTCTGTTGACCTAATAGGAGAAATAAAGTTAATATCGAAATAAAAAAATTTATTACAGAATTGGCTCACATTTTACAATAATTTAGTTTAAGTACAGCATATATCGAAATTATATAAAAAAACATAAGTCACCGATGAGTTAAAAGAGATATTTCAATTTTAAAGCCAAAAAATGGCATTTTTCCACCAAAGGGAGATAAGTTGGAAGTTTTTCAATGATGTTTACATTTAAAAAGTCATCTGGGGCCAACACGAATTAATTGCTTTGAATGTTTTTTTGTACCATATGATAAAGTAACAACTACAAAAGGTAATAAATAAAATTTGTAATGAAAAACAAATGTTTAATTATTTTCTGAAATTTTTATACCCTCGAGCCTCCTTAAAAGCAATTCCAAAGTTGGTCTGAATTGTTTGCCTGTTCAAAACACACATAAACTGGTTAATTGATAAGTTTAGGAACCCGATTTGTTTTCAAGAAACAAAAATGTTTTGATGACATCAGTTCGAAAACACCGAAACCAGTTTAAAGAACAAACTCGCCATCGAGGAACCTTTTTGGTTTGTGTGTGTGTCGAATGGTTTATTTCTCGTTTGCGCATATCAACGATTTCTTGTGTTCATGTTGTATATTTATGTCTTTTATCGTTTCTTTTACAAAATATTTACTGATTCAACTTTGTCAAGTGAATTGCAGTTTGTTTTTGCATCATTTGTAACATTTTTCTTACGATGTGTGACTCATACAGTTTGCCTTTTGATATTATTTATAAATACGAAGACTAATTGTTTTTATATTATCTATACCAATTGTTTCATTATTTTTCCTTTATTAATTTTGAATTTAGCTTACCACCATGTAAACAGCCAAGGTAGTGTGGCCACAGCTGTTGCAATATGAAGATACATCCAATCATGAATCAAGCAGACCATTCCACCAAATGCAGCGGCATATATCGGCCATGACGGAATCGCAATTAACATTGGGCGATATTTACCAGAAATAAACTCAATTGTGAACGTAAAAAAAACAGTCAAATAAAATCCACAACCAATTCCAATTAAAAACCTTAAAACTGCAAACATCTTCCAGCTGGTCGAGAAAGCTGATACAAGATTAAAGACGAACAACATAAGCATAGACAAAAAATAGGTCGGTTTACGTCCAAACATATCAGCAATTTGCCCTGCTACCAATCCACCAAAAAGTAGTCCACCCATCTGAATAGTTGTTATTGTTTGTGTTATCCAGTCTCGGTCACACACAAGATCCCACTAGAATATAATATACACACACAAAACAATATATATAATTAAACGATAATGTGAACACCTCTTTTGGTTTTCAAAAACCGTCACGTAATAAACGTTTTTTTTCTTCTGTGTCTCCCATACTTTTTATTCGTTTTGAATATCATGCACCATTTAGTTTGCTATCAAGGTATACAGCCGACGCGATAGTAAAGGAAAAACGAATAATTAAAACCAATGTTACCTAATTGTGATGTTTACTACGTCATTTACAACAGCTTAAATACAGACATTTTCACATTTTTTGCATTAAGGATATTTTCTTGGTTCTCGGCTACACCTTGGCATGCAGTCAGAGTTTACTTGTCGGCGGAAAGTGTGAAGCAAGCTTTGTCAATTGATATTGAAGTCAAACATACCACGTTGCGAGAGACATCAGAGTTGACAGACTGGTGATCGTTACATTAAATATATTCTATTAATCAACCATGATCGATGCCCTGAATACAAATATTTTTTTTAAATAGTGCATGCTTTTAGAATTGTGTTTTCTTTTTAAATTGCGCATTTAGCTTTAACATCTTTTATGAAGACCATGGGCCGTTGGTTTAGCTTTACTTGTATTGGTTTAATCGTTGCTGCTTTACCGGAAGTCTTGAATCGTTTCTGACTTACTCAATTTATTTTAATGTTATGACTAGTTTGGATATTTTACCTGATTGATGTCTTACTAAAATACATACCTCACTAACTACCGTATGGAGCGATGGATCAAATGTTTTCCTGACACATATCAAATCGCTATAATTACTGGGAGTGCTGCACGTGTTGTCAGTGCCATGTATGTCAACCGTGAATGACGACTGATTTCCCCATCGACATGACCAGTTTGGAATAGCGCCACCAAATGACATCATCAACATGCTCCAAGTGACGCTAACTTTCCCGCCTAAAACACTACCGATGATCATCCATTGAAAACGACCAAGTCCTCCACATTTCTTTAATGTATCTTCAAGGAAATCTGTGACAGATGCTCTTGGCATGGTCGATGATATTTCATCTAGAAGGGAACAATATTGTATCGCATAAATGAAATCAGAAAGGTATACTCTTTGAAAATGTAAATGAATAACCTAAAAAATATATACAATACAGTAATTCTTTTCTAAAAATATCAAGTCAATTTTATTAGCAACGCCACGTGCCCCATTTGTTTCTAGCGATAATTTTCAGATCACTCGTGTCCGTTTTCATATCACTCGACTCCGCTGAGAACATTATCAGTCAGTAAGATCTAAGGAAAATTTCGTAAAATAGAGATGTATTATATTTCTCTGTTCTAACTTTTGAGATAAAAGTAGGAACATCACGTCATGTTTCTTTAATTACTCACTGAACCAATAAGTATAAAAAAAAAAACATACTCAATACAGAGCAAATTTCGGTCTGAATATTCCGTGCTCTATGCATATTAAATAACCATTGGATCAAGTATGTTAAGGCTATGTGGATGTCCTGAGGTAAGGGTATGTCCCTGACAAAGAAACCCCGTTTAAAAGTTGCAGTGTTATTAAACAGATGTAATAAGTGTATGAATAATTCAAATTCAAGTCATTATCGATTGAAGACAAACTGTTTAAGTTACATGCACATAAGCTAACGTCGTTATACAAGACATATCCATTAAATTACTCGACTGGTATTTGAAAGACGGAGTAAAGATAAATGCCAGTATGACACAGATCTCTTAGCGAAAAAACTGTACAGAGATACATGGTTATTTTGTACATTGTATTAGGAACAGCAATGAAAGCTAATGATTTGTGATCCATATATATCATCATTACTTGTGGTTAGGGGACGACCATTTGATATTCTGGGGGGGGGGCGGGAAGGAGGATTTGTTTTTGATCGGTTATTTAATTTTGTAAACTAAGAGGACAGATTATTCATTTTCTGCATTATTGAAGCAAGATTTTTCATTTTCATCAAAGCAAGGGATTGATTATTCATTTTCACAACTATATTTATGATATTCGAAAACATACAATTTTTAAATGATTTGTTTATTATAAATAATACATGTATAGTCAAGTCATTAAGTACCATTTAATCAGAATTAATCATCATGCTCTGAAGAAATGAATCTTTTATATTCCCAACTGCATATGCATGTATTGCATACATACATAGTATCAAAATTTGTTTGTAACTAGCCTCTTATAAAAGAAGTGCAAACCTATTTCGCCGAGCAGAGCGAGGCAATTTTTTTAAGGGTTTTGGAGCCACTGAAGGCCAAGAAGCTATTATAGAACAAATCATGCTTTCTGGGTGTTCCGAAGACCCTTTCTTAATCTAAAATGCATGTTTTGTTTTAATAATTTTTTGACAATATTTTGGTCTCGAAGCAAAATGTATAAATTCAGTTTAAGACTTAAGTTTCTAAGGACATGTCAACATCAAAAGAGCAATGTGCATGATAAAGAAAAAATGAAATTCACCTAGTTTTTTCTTAAAGTCTGCGGCTGCTGTATTTTTTTTAACTCATGATCAAGTTCATAGCAAAATTACTAGATTACAAAAGGAATGCAACACTAACAAAACACAGAAGGGCAAACAATGAACAATAGACAAAAACAAAAGAAACATTGATCCCGAAAAATCAGGGCTATAAGCTACATCTGAAGGAAAACAGAACTTGCTTCTTGCAAGGCACTGACCGTGAACACAATTTGATGGAGACAAGCGTTTGGTTTTGAAATTACCTACATGAGGTGTTTGCCTCAATGTAGTGACGGCCCTCTTAAAATAAAAGTGAGGTTATGTTTCCTGAGACAATATACATTGTACCTCAAGTTAAATGAAACCAATTTTCAGACATTTCAAGTATATTTGAATAATATTTATACGTTTATTATTAAAAAAAATGGGAAGTGTTTTTTTGGGGAAAAAAGATAAATTTATGAAGAATCTGATGCCATCTCATACTTTCGATTAGACCGGCTGAGTTATTTATTTTCAATACATTGCAAGTCAGGTAATTTATTTTCAAACTACCACAGAACAAACCATTTATTTTTGGGATTATCAAGGCTGAGTTATTTATTTTCAAAATCCTCCTCCCCCTAGAATATCAAATGGTCGTCCCCCAGGTTCTTCGGCCGTATGTTATGAGTGTCATTAGTCGAAGACGACATCATTCCCATTTGCCTACACCTGAGATATATCTGGTATTGGTTGGGTGTTGCTCAGTTTTTTTAGTTTTCTATAGCGTTTTGCAGCCTGTTGTCGTTTTTTAACCATTATACTAAAAAGTAATTATTTTCAACGCAGGTATATTTTATTATTTTAATATGTTATAATGTTATTTATAAGTAAAAAGTCTTAGATAAAATTGTCTTACCTGCACCTCGGTGTACAGTCTATGCAGCTTGATGTTTTTAACAACCTTAGAGGTGTTTTATTTTTATCATTCATTACCATAGTGTTTTCCCTGAGGATTGTGGAATGTTTGTGAAAATATTAAAAATTCTCTAAACAACATTATGAAAATATATCTGATGATGGTATACATACTTGATATGTTTCATCTGTTTTTGGCTTGCCATCAAATTTTATATATGAGTTTGTGTTAAATTTGAAATACTTTTAAAAACGCATTATTCAACTTTACTTCTAAATGTCAAATATAAACATATAGACATGCATAACAACCTTGAGCTAATGTAAAAGTCCATTTACCATTTGTTATTTATTCTATATTTAGAGATTATAATAAAACCAAATAGATATATAAGTACCAACAGATCAATCAGTAGACGAAAACACTAATAAATAAATCAAAAAGTAAATATCAATCAATCAATCAATCAGTACATTAACCAATCGATCAATCAATCATTCAATGATAGATACATAGACAATAAATAAATGAATAATTAGCCATTCAATCAATCAATCAATCAATTAATCAATAAAAAGTGTATGATTATATTGCAAAGCAGTGTTACGATGATCAAAGAGACAAAGGGTAGTCATAATAAAAAAAAAAAACTCTAGCGAAATTACGAAACTGTGATGCATGAAAGTTTTAAATTACATAAGAATGCCTTGATAAGAAGATTGATTTAGACTTATAAACATCGTCAGGAAGAAGATCTGAAATTTATAAGAAGAACGTATACATTGAGGACTTATGTTTTTTAACAGAAGGGCATATACATTGCAGATTACCCTTGATTTCTTATTAGAACTTTGATGTTCATGCATTTGCTATATTTCAACAAGTAGAAACCTATTTATCTTACCTCCTATACATTTCAAGGAATATGATTGGTTAAAAGTGTCCGCGTGGAGACCTTGTATATTCCATATTAGGTTAATAGTTACTATAGTCTAAATTCAACAAATAAAGACAGTCGGTAAGATACATTCGTTACATAGTGTGCTAGTGACCTAATACGATATATACGGGGTCAGTATATTCCATATGGGGTTCGAGCGTCGCTGTAACTAATAATGTTCATAATAAAATCAAATTATACTTTTTTTTCTAATTTCCGACTTATCTTACACAAATGGAAAATATGGTCATTGAAATATGAGATGTAACTGCAAACACATGCGTATCTTGCTAAAAATCTTAGATCAGTGTACACGGTACACTCCATAAAATAGTCAATAGCGGAACAACACAGTCAAGGAATTTCCAAAGTAGAATTATCAATAGTTAAAAGACAAAGGGGTTGCAATATTTTAATCGTTGTAAACAAAATGATTTAAGCAAATTGCCTTGCAGCTACTATTACACAATTGAATGTGAAAATAATTATCGTACATATGTAACAACTAAAATAAATACATCTATGTATTTTAAATCTAAGTCGTAATAGAGACAATAACCGAAAAATCTAAGATTAACACCAAGTAAGTGTCACGAAGACGCCCGTAGACCACGGAGCATAGGTCAAATCTCCGTTTACAATATACATTTTTAACGACTCAGATGAAAAAAGATATTTCAACTTTTTTAACTGAAAAGGATGAAATGCATCAACAAAACCATCACACAGTACAGCAGACAACGTTACCCACCAACGATTGACTCGTCCGAAATAAATGTAAAGATACAAACTGTTTGGGCGTGTAAGCTTTTCGCTGAAACGTTAAAACAGATTAGCACTGTATCGAGATGAATGATATTTGTAATGCGATATGCTAGTTCGGATGAATTATCTACCTTTGGGAAAATACAGTAAATGTATGTATACACACTTGCGAACAATGAATATATAAAACGTGACAAGCTGTGTGTAAACATATTAAGTATTCCTATGGCATGTATATTATATGTGACATTTAAACATGGAGGCATTTGTTGAATGAAATGTGAGTATCATGTTTAATCTAATAATTATGTTTTGCTATTGAGAGTAATATCGGTTTTTCTATTAGCTTTGTGCTCTGAACATGCTGAACTGAAGCTTTTATTAATGCGATTTGGTTAAGTCAAACATATCATTCTTTTATAAAATAACGCCACCGACATACATCTAGAATTGAACATGGTATCGATTTCCACCTAAACTATTATACAAATAAACTCTATTTTATACAGGTGAAAAATTCAACATGTAAATTTTGATGAAGAAAACCATTCTCTGCATGATTGCCAATGAGACAACCGTACAGGAAAACGGAGACTAAAGGTCGAGGATATTAACAAATTAAAGTTAAGCAGTAAGTCTTTTGATATCGATCAAAATACAAACTATATATCAAACTATATTAGAGAACCCGGTATAACGAGACATGTGAACCAAATCAAAAGATTTACGCGACGACCCAATTTAAGTAAAAAAACAGAGAGTAATCAGCAACGACCACTGAATAACTTGCTCTACAATTTGGATAGCAACAAAGAAAATAATGCTGGGTATTACTGTAACGTGTAACCGTGCGATCAATGGATCCGTATCTGAATAAATCAGGAATACAGTGTTCAACTTAAATTTGCACCACAACAAGTTGTCCTATTTAAAACAATTAACACACCCTTATATGAATTCACAATGTCAAATATATACAAGCTACACAATGCACATAAATTAAATTACAGGGTGAAGTTCCTCATTCACTATGTATAAACACAATGCCTTATCACAGAATATATACACACAATGTCACTATGCAATCACTTTGCAACATGTATTAAGCCTGATTATTCACAATGTCACTAATATATCACTATGCAACATGCATCAGACACTTTATTACACAATGTCACTAACGGATTACTAGGCAACATGCATCAATACATATCACACAAAACGTATGAACACATTACCACATATATACAACATCTATTAACAATATCCACCAATTTGTAATATCACCTTTTGAATGTTCAATAAACCACAATAACACAGTGACACAATTACACTTGCACAATGCTTCAATGCACAAGGAATGTATATGAACACAGCTCAACTCACACACTAATTATCACTATGAATCCGATCGAAATGAATATATTCTAAACTGATAAGATTAAACACAGTGCACTTTCACTTATACACTTCCACAATATAACAACTTGCAACACCAGCAAGATTTCACCATGTATTCTCACTAATACACGTCCATAATATAACAACTTGCAACACAAGCAAGTATACACCTTGTACTTTCACTGTACAATAACTTATTATATAAGTTCACTTTATAACACAATCACTATTCGAAATATTCACATATAAATCCAAACACTATAATTTATATCCTTTGAATCACTAAAGCCACTCTACTTACCAGTTGGAATATTTAATCCTAGAAGTTAACACTTCAATGGTCCACATAAAACTGACAAAGTTTCTCTGTCTTGAGCTGGTTTATATACTACCATATGGAACGGTCCATTATACTTGAAGGGGTAAAAATAAAGACTATACCAATTTTAGGGGTGTTTTAAGTAATAGATGGTGCTCCAACTATGGAGAAACTTATATACATAAAAACACAATTAATAGGGAAAGACAACTGGTGTTTCACATCAAAATAGATAAACTATGACTGATTTTCGTTACATTACTTTGAAATGAGTGCTCTTCCCTCCCTCACGACACCGGAGAAAAGTGGTACAGTACATATAGCATTTAACAAACTAAAAAAACTGTTGGAAGAGGCTACCGTAACAACAAAATCAACTATTTGGACCGAGTATTAAAAAAGTTTAAAAAGATTTATTGTAACAAAACTCAAGATTTAATCAAAAGTTTGTTCTTGTTTTTGACTACAATAAATACAAGTAGGCTTTTCGATTTCTATGATTTTCTGCAGATTACACTTTTATTGTGTAAAATTAATTTCGAACATCAATTATTATATTTTATTTAGTATTATAAAAAATGAAACTAAATTTTTCAATTTCAATTCTTTATTACTTTGAGCAAATGATGCTCATAAGTACAAATATAATATATATATGCAAATACAATATATCATAAATAGTCCCTGAAATATTTTTAATTTTTACATTCAATATATATATATATATATATATTTATTATAATAATCATGATAATTATGAAAATACTTCAAATCATTTTGTTTTACATTAGGTAAATATGCCCCTTATGCTCCTAATTTGGCGAATAAAATGCTTATCTTTAAAGTTATCTTAATATAATACAAACTAGAACACACCAGCGACCTCGCGTGACTTTGACTGAATTAAAGTATCTATGCCTTATTTTTAGCTTGGATATAATGTATTGGTATTGTCATCTGGTAAAGTCTTGCTGATTGTAAGTTGCTTAGATATGTCTGCTTTTAAAATCTTTCCCCGTTTTCTTGCTACAACAAACTTACTACAAACTAAATTTAATTTTACTGAAACAAAACACCTTGGCTTATTATGACCTACATGTATGTATTGTAATAACAATAAAACGTGTCTTTAAAATATATACAATGTAGCTGCACACGCTTCTTTTATGGACATTCAACGACAAAAGCCCTTGAAATCATATCTAACGCATTCAGAACATCAATAATTTATTCCTTAGATATATTACGCGATTTAAACATATTTATAATAATGTTATGAGGGTCTGGATTGGATATTCCTTCAATTCTGTATTCTTTATTTTTTTATGCCATTGTGTCTATGTTTTATAAATTTGGTATTTTATTCTATATTCTTTATATTTTAGCACCGTATTATTCTCTATTCTGTATTTTATTTCTTTGGCCTATTTTTTCCTCTATTTTTTATACTTGTGGCTCTTTATTCTGTACATATAACGGATTATTTTCTCTTCTGTAAACCAAGTCAAGAACCTCTCATATATTCGGATTTAGTTTCTGTTAGATTAATTCAATTCTTGTTTAAACGAAGGAGGTCTAGTTACTGCGGAGATTTAAACAAAAGTCTTTTTTTATCGATGCCAGTGTGTTGATGTAAATTATTGGAGAGTTCTTTTAAAGAAGTATAACAATTCGTAAAAAAAAAAATAGCATTAAAATTGAGAAAGGAAATGGGGAATGTGTCAAAGTGACAACAACCCGACCATAGAGCAGACAACAGCCGAAGGCCACCAATGGGTCTTCAATGTAGTGAGAAACTCCCGCACCCGTAGTCGTCCTTCAAAATATGTATACTAGTATGTAGTGATAATGGACGTCATACTAAACTCCAAATTATACACAAGAAACTAAAATTAAAAATCATACAAGACTAACAAAGGTCAGAGGCTCCTGACTTGGGACAGGCGCAAAATTGCGGCGGGGTTAAACATGTTTATGAGATCTCAACCCTCCCCCTATACCTCTAGCCAATGTAGAAAAGTAAACGCATAACAATACGCACATTAAAATTTAGTTCTAGAGAAGTTCGAGTCCGATGTCAAAAGATGTAACAAAAGAAAATAAATAAAATGACAATAATACATAAATAACAACAGACTAATAGCAGTTAACTGACATGCCAGCTTCAGACCTCAAACAAACTGTTCATTTTAAATTTTATGTGATGTACTTTCAATGTCGTTTTTATTTTTTATTTTGTAAAGTTGAATTCAACAAATTCTATTGAGGCGACAAATAATTTAAATTCTTTTTTTTCTTCATTTTTCATCGGTTTAAAATCTGTCCTAACTGAATTTTTGGTTTACTTTTTTCTTATGGTTGTTATGCTGTTTATAACCTAAAACAATAATCATGTTACTTAATAAAAAAAATAATGAATTACTATGCGTTCTCATGAAAATTTGGTTGACATTTTTAATATTTTTGTTTTCTTTTTTATGAACAAGTTCGCGTATGGGATTTTGAAATATATTTTTTTAAACCATTCAGGCTACAAGCAAATATGCATCTCATAAAACGTACCAGTCTACTTGTTCAAAGACATTGTAGCTGTGATAAATTCAGGTTTGTGACTAGATACTCTACAGCAACAGCAACCTCACATTCAACAATACAGGATGAAGATATCAAACCATTTCATCAAATTCCTGGACCGAAAGGGCTGTATACTGTCCCTTATCTAGGATCAGCCTTACAGTTTAAACCGTTTAGTAAGTACAACATAATAGGAAAAAAAACAAAGGATATTGGATGGCTATCCATGGCAGATAATCAGTATATGCACAGCAAAAAAAAAAAACACACAAAAAGCCAAGGAACACCGCTTTTTTTGCGGCTCTTCGTCTTAAATTCACAATTAGGCCTTAAACACGGAGCAAAAAAACATCGTCATTAAAACTGTATGTGTTAATTCCATATTTTTTGTTTGTTCTTTGTTTGTACATAAGGCAGACCGTTAGATTTTTCGTTTGAATTGTCATTTCGGGGCCTTTTATAGCTGATTAGGCGGTATGGGCTTTGCTCATTGTTGAAGGTCGTACGGTGACCTATGGTTGTTAATTTATATGTCATTTGGTCTCTTGTGGAGAGTTGTCTAATTGGCAATCATACCACATCTTCTTTTTTTTTTTAAACATATAGAAAGCCACAGTGACTGTTAAGATCGAACATATCAAAACGAATGAATAATAAATGATGTCAGAGGCGGATTTAGGCAGGGGGGTTTCCCCCCCCCCCCTCAATTGTGGGAAAATCTGGTCGATTATTTAGGGAATCATTAACGTATGACGTGTGTGGTCCATTCTTTGGCAGTCAGTTTAGTGGGTTTGCCTACTATCCTGAAAAGTACAATAAAAGACAAATAGTTTTTCCAAGACAAGATTCTCAAAAATCCTTTAATTGTTTAAAACGATATACTACCTCCTCATTGATTAACTGTTTTTTACTCTACGTCCCGTGGAAAATATTTCATGCTTGTTCAGAACGAGAACACATAAAAAAGGTAGGTCTTGCAAAAGATGGGCGGAAAATTATGTATGCCACTAGAAATTGAGGATATATTGGATAGAGCCAGAAATTATGTTTTCCAACAGGCCACCTACGGACCCCTCAAAGAGTTCTGGGAATGGTTCTTAACGTGCAGAGAGTGTTACACTATCAACACGAGGTATAGTTCTAACACCCCTATTGTGACATGATATTATCAGATTATTACATGGCATTTTTCATATCGCATGTATTATCAGCCCTAGGTTCAATATCAGCCCAAGAGCCGCATGGCTCGAGGGCTGATGTTGACCGAGGGCTGATAATACATGCGATATGAAAAATGACATGTTATGATCTTTTTATCATATGCTTCAACAATGGAGAAAAATAACAGATTTATATAAATTGATCCTTTTACGTGGTTCCCAAAAAGAAGTTCAAAGACTGAAAGTTCAGTAATCACGGACGTTGGACCCCAAATTTAGTACATTCGATATGAAATCTTTCTATCATATGCCTCAACAGAGAAGAAAAATATTTTAATATAGACGAATAGAACAATAACAAAAAAATTCAACAATATACATGACTCATACATAATGAACACTGTTTGGAAAGTCAACTTTTTTTAAAGTGACTTTCTAAATTATGTTTGAAACTGTTAAAAAATGCATTTACTTAATAATCTTTTTTTTTAATTATTTTACACAATATACTTTCCAGTATCCAAATAATTGTTTTGTACACTTCATGGTACATTGTAATGTTTCACTAAAAACGTAGCATTGAGGTGTATTTTCCGGAATTTGCCGAGTATCACCGGAATGCCATGTGATAACGTTACGGAAAGGCATGTGATAACGTTCGAAGCATGTGATAAACTTTTCATATCAGCCCGCTAAGCACCAATTCGAAAAATATGGAATTTACTTTAATTTAATGCTATTATCATACAGTAAAAATCATATGTTATTTATTCTAAGTATATGATAAGACTATTTATCGCACCACGGGTAAATTATCACGTTGTGATTGATTTAACGCCGTCACGTGGTGACCCCCTATAAGACCGTAGGGGGTCAGTAAATTTCATAGGGGGTTCATGACGCGTTAATGGTGACGTCATCTATTAATGTTGTTGTGTTTCATTGTTTATTTTTCAACATAACGCAGCAGAAAAAGTCCAGCGTGCGATAAATTCGTTATACGGTTAACTACTGACCCCCTACGGATCCATAGAGGGTGAATACAATCCATAGGGGATTCGCCTCCGGCCTCACCCCCTATGAATTTTACTATGGATCCGCAGGGCGTCAGAAGCGAACCATATAACTTATAGTATTATAACTCTCGCACAGTTTAAAAGAAAACGCCAACTTTGGTAAGGGTTTTACTTGGTCGGTAGATGGCCTAAATGCTCTTTGTCTATACCAAAGTTGTCCGTTAAGTTATATTTGGGTGTGGTACATTTAAATACTTTTTTCTAAGAGTCAGAGTCTTTTTACTGGCCCCAGTGGTATTTTAAAGATGTTCTTGTTTTCTCTTTTGTCAGGCCCGTACACCATAGATGACATCATTACTGTAATTGAAAATAATAAGAACAAATATGGCGACATTATGCGACTGCGCCTGGGGAAAGATTTTGTGGTGTTTATATCACATCCTGACTTGGCTAAAGTAGTGTTCCAGTATCCATACCAAGAGCATGTCAGAGTTGGTCTCGGTATATTGGAGATTTACCATAAGAGAACTGGAGTTAAAAAAGGACTAAGTTTATTGTAAATATTAACATTTTTTTTACCGTGTTAACCATTCGTAATTTATAATTTTTTAAATGTTAAGCGAGCTGCAAAATAATAAAAAAACAAAACAAAACAAACAAAAGCATGCATATATAGTATCCGATAATAATGTTAAATGCCTCGTATTTCAGTATGACAATTTATTAGTCCATGCTAGATGGCTTTTGTTAGGTATTTAATGGTTAAAGTAACAAAATGGATTCAAGCCTTTTTTCTCATTGATTTGTTATAACATACAATTTCCGTTGTTAACTGTCATTTATAGCATGAAGTTTAAAACATCATTGTAATGTGTAATTTAAAACAGAGAGCTTTAAGTAAAGTGAATATATGAATATAAAAAAGATGCAAAAACCAAGTAAACGCATCTACAATTGTTTTTAAAAAACAGTTCAAGGACTATATTTTTGTTTGAATCATCATTAATTGCTGTTTGCTTCACACACCAGCCGCGTGTTTCGTCTCTATATGACGCATCAGTGACGCTCAGATCGAAATAGGTAAAAAGCCAAAACAAGTACGAAGTTGGAGAGCATTGAGGACCCAAATTCCAAAAAGTTGAGCAAAATAAGACTATAGTAATCGCACTTATATGTACATTTCACTTACATATAGCTATGAGTATATAAAACAAATTTAGCTTACTGTTGAACGGATATGTAACAATATTTTCTATTTCCAAAACCCCTTCAGTTAAGTTTTTTGGGTAAAATTCATGATAATTATTAGACAAATACAGCTGCATACAATTTATACCGATGGCATCGATATACGCTTTGCAGTGCTTACTAGTACCAATGATAATATTATTATAATTTAAGGCAAGGAGAAGAATGGTTAGCGTTACGACGACCAGCACAAGAAAAGATGCTCAAACCTTCAGTGGTTGCTGATTATGTTCCTATGATTGGTAACGTTACAAATGACTTTGTAAAACGTCTAAAACAACAAAAGACTGTGACAGACTTATTAGAGGAACTCATGAAATACACCACTGAAAGTATGAGTCATAATAAAAAAGATATCAGTTAAAAATTAATTATCAGACCGATACATGCAAATACCTAAAGATGTTTTAATCTTTGGTATTTAACTTCGAGCCCATAAATACTTTCCACATTGAAAATTAATCCATTTATGGTCATGTTATTAATAACATCTTTTATGACTAATTGTCTTCTATAATTAAGATCAATTTGGTACGTTAGACTCGCTTTTCATCTACAAAAGAGTCAATTAATACCAAATTGAAAAGCAAATGTAAACTTGTGACGAGCTGCACTGTGTCTAATAAACTTGACATCAACGAACAAAATAATGACTGTTTTTTATCACGTGAAAGTTTTCTTCTCTATAAAAAACATAATTACATTAGATTTATGTTTCATTATAATACGTTGTTCTGATTGGCTAACTGCACATCTCGCGTTATTCCTAAGGCTTAACCAACTTCATTACACAATAAAATGTATCATTCATGATGACACGAGGTCCCACAATAAAGTGCACAGGTAAATTAAATGAAAACTTGATAAAAATCGTGTTTTCATGATACTAGCTAAGAAATGAAAATTATTATTATAATAGGTATTGAATGCTTCTTTTTGTAACTATATAGGGTTGTAAAAGCGTTGACCGTGCGCACATTTTTAGAATGAAGCGCTTCCTCGTCTCATAAATTGTATTTCGGTCAACGCTTTTACAACCCAATGAAGTTACAAAAAGATAAAATTTTTGATCTGCAAGGTTTTAATTTCATTATAAACATATCACAATACACCATCATGTACGTATACTTGTTACAACCCTATAGCTAGACAAAGCCGACGAGGAAATAGATTATTAATCTACCAACTAAAACTAAATTTTATATCATGGTTCAGGGTATGGTTCAGGGCAATGAACAAATTTTAGACATTGCTCCCATGTGCACGATGTCACGGAAGTATGGTTTTGTAACCTATCGAGAAAAAAAAAACGCAAATCCGCATCAACTTTGGTCTATAACCTTGTTATAAAGTACAGTTATTTATTCAACGAATAATTCTATCCTAATATTAAGAACGTTTATAGTATACAAATAAATACAAATTAAAAAAAGTGACAAAACAGTTATTGCTATTTTCAGGCGTAGGGATGTTGTGCTTTAATAAAAGATTGGGCTGTTTTGAAAGCTCTTCGAATACTAGGTTGATCAAAGCTTTAGAAGACATGTTTACAACAATGCAGCAAGCATTTCTACTTCCATTTCCAACGTATAATTTCTTCAGGACTAAACTGTACAAAACATTTGAAAGGAGTCAACAGGTTTTAGATGAGTAAGTTTGATATTATTTGAGGAGGTATAACTAGGTCTTCAAATGACTTATATTTTTTGTGCTAAATTTCGGGAATTACATGTACTTCACGAAAAGAAAAGTAATGGTTTCATATGTGGAGTTTTGAATTTCCTAAATTTGTCTTTGAAACAATGTTTTTCCCTAGAAAACGTCAACTTTTGATAAAATATCCAAATTCGGGGACCGTTGACGATCGGTGTCTTAAGCTGTGGTTTTTGCGCATGCTCAGTCGTCGTACTGCTCACGAAATTTAAAAACTCTGTTTCAACCTTTGTCCAATTTTACCGCAATTTCGCGGGCATCTTTTAGTATAGTCAAACAGAAGCAAGCAGAATAACTTCCCTTATATTGTATTTTTTAATTATAATTATAACTAATTTCCGTAACATTCAATTATTTACAGGGTAACACATAAAGAAATTAATGATCAAGTTATGGTTCTAAAGAAACTGGAAGAAGATGGTAAACTAGATGAATATCTTTCAAAGGACCCGAATTTCATGCATTCATTACTGTCTGATCCAAGAATGGCAAAGGAGGACGTGGTTGGCCTAGTTACGTCATTGTTTGGAGGAGGAATTGATTCGGTAATAATAATTACTACTGCGTATTCATTTATTTTCGTAGGTAACAATTTTCGTGTATTTAGGAAAACTTGCATTTTCGTGGATATTTGATTTCGTGGTTTGCCAATCTCGAAAACAATGCCTACCTGTACCCACCAAACTAACGAAAATTTGTATCCAACGAATAATAATGAATCCACAGAAATCATTTTGGGGCCTTTACGAGCTCGCTGTTTGGTGTGAGCCAAAGCTGCGTGTTGAAGGTCGTACTTTGACCTATAATTTATAACTTTTTACACGTTGCGACTTGGATGGAGAGTTGTCTCATTGGAACTCATACGACATCTTATATCTATATACATGTACATAAGTTAAAATTGTTTTTACAAATTTTCTATATGGAAAATATAATTGAAAGATCTGTGCTATTAGGAACACATGCCATAAATGATATTGTCAGATGTATAAGCGAGTAAAACGGAAAAAAATATTCTGGGAAATCACAAATATATTAAAGTGAGACTTCTTTTATCGTTTTTATCTGAACATGCAGCTACTGAAAGTTTCCATCAAGCTACATTAATCTTTGTTTGCATCAAAAACCATAGGCTAGTTTACCCTCCTTATTTGTTATGTTCTGGACGCTTTCTATAGTAGAGTGTCATTATATTTTTCGGCCTGTTCGTCCATTCATCCCTCTGTCCATCCGTTTATCCGTCTGTCCCGCTCCAGGTTAAAGTTTTTGGTCAAGGTAGCGTTTGATGATGTTGATGTCCAATCAACTTGAAACTTAGTACACATGTTCCCTAGGATTATGATCTTTTAATTGTAATGCCAAACGGGAATTTTTTTCCTGATCCAACCTTTTCTGTTCCCTGATTTTTGTAATCTTCTAAATTAAATAATGCAGCTCGAAAGAATTAAAACCATATTATTAATTATAAATATCCCATGTTTAGTTACATCGTTTATTATACTATGTGTGTATTTGGGTGTGCCTTTTAAGAACAGAGGAAACTAAATATCCATATTTTCCATTTTCTATGTCCTGATATTCGCTTTGCAATTACATTCTCGCCTTTTTTAACATTTTAAATACATGCTTTAAATTATTTTTATTTACAAACAGACTGCGAATGGTATGGCATTCGTTCTAACTGATTTAGCATTGAACCAAGACAAACAAGAAATACTCAACCAAGAAATCCAAGAAGTTTTAAGTGACCAGCAGACTGTGACGAAAGAACATTTATCAAAAATGTCTTACTTAAAAGCATGTGTTAAAGAATCGCAAAGGTAACATAAATAGACTGTTCAAAATACAACTCTACCTAGACTTTTAGACTGTTCAAAATACAAATCACATATAGCAGCTTATAGCTCCATATGAAATAAAACATTTATACTGTAATGAAATAGCTACTGTATTCTGATTGAGCAATATCCTTCATTAAAAGGTCAAATTGAAATCCGCCATCGACATTTATGGAACTATCCTAAGAATTAACTACATATAGGAAGATGTGGTATGAGTGCCAATAAGACAACTCTCCATCCAAGTAACCATTTATAAAAGTAAACCAATATAGGTCAAGGTACGGCCTTCAACACGGAGCCTTGGCTTTTATCGGTCAACAAGCTATAAAGGACCCCAAAAATTACTAGTATAAAACCATTCAAACGGGAAAACCAACGGTCTAATCTATATAAAAACGAGAAACTAGAAACAATTATGAACTACAAAAACAGACGACAAGCACTGAACATCAGATTCACGACTTTGGACAGGTGCAAACAATTGCAGCGGGATTAAACGTTTTAATGGTACCAAACCTTCTCTCTTTTAGGTACATTACAAATTATAATGAATTCCTCATTTACCGTACTATTAACTCCATCACTTTTGTTTAATTGTTTATACAATAACATTGACGATACCAATGAACTGCATCGTACATTGCGAAAATTAAAACACTTACTGGAAAAGCTAGACTCGAATACAAACGTGAACTCAAACAAACTATTCGAATTAATTTTCGAAATAAAATCCCATGACACAAAGTAGACTTTTTTTCCAATGTATAATGATATTATTGCCGCAGCTGTCTTTTCGTTGGACTGTCTTGCTATTATGGTCTTATAATAAAAACTAGTTTTAGAAATCACCAGACTCAAGCTAGCGACCAATTCTAGCGACCAATCAAGCTAGCGACCAATTCTATCGACCACTTAAGCTAACACTGAGCATAAACACATAACAGAACCATTTCGAGATATGTCTGAAAATCACAAAATGACATTATACTACAACGTTCTACTAATATTTAATACGTGAGGTATCGCTATTGATAGAAAAATACATACTTAATATAATTTGAAAAGGAAACATTACAAAGGGAACACCTATTAATTTTGTTTTAATTTTATTTTGGATTCCAACAAATAAACATGAGTAGCGTGCTTGCTGGAGGCTAATATTCTAAATCAGTTATTCAGTTTTTGAAGACTTTATATTACATGGTATTATACATCTATTTCAAATCGAGATTTTTGTTTTAACTATATATACTGTTTCCAGATTAGATATTTTTAAAAAAAGACCTTTATGGTCTAAATACCTCATATGGTCCGGCCCGTTGATAATAAAAAGAGTATAATACTAATATGGTCATGACCGCACGCATAAGGTCCAAATATTGATATGGTTCGGAACATATTCGTAAGTATTGTAAAACAGAATGAAAAAAAATCTAAGAACAGCCGTTCAAATGTCAACTTACTGTGAGATAAATAAAATGTTTAAGTGAACAAGGAACTAGAAAAATATCGAGTATTTCCTCAAAACCATTTAGGTTTGAGGGGAGTGGTTCTCGAAACAGTATAATGGGTATAGTCCAAGGCACTTCAGATAATACGGAAAGCAGTAAAACAAATTAAAATATAATATGAAAGAAAAAACAAAATTTATTCAATGCAACATTTATCAAGTCAAACATTTAAACTACGTTCAGTCAGATGCATTTTTTAAAATCTATAATTCAACATTTATATACAACAGATATATTACATATTACTCAAAAATATCACAAGAATGTTTTAAGTATAATGACATAGATAATCAACACGAAAATTAGAAAATAAATGTTATGAATCCTTCGGTTTCTAGTACAACAATGTTGTTCTTTAAAAAGTGTTTCTCAAAAATATTTCTCATACATCTTGCATCACACAAGTATTCATACAGAATAGTTATATAATGTTTTATACTGTATAAGGTCAACTTTACTGTTTAACCTCTTAAGTAGATTCCTTCTGTGAAGATACAACTTTTATTTTTTTCTCTCGTTTCAACCTTTATTCAGACATACTGTAGCATGTTATTAATAAAGTGACCGATAAAGACAAAAGAGTAATAAGTTGTCTAACAGATAACATTTTATATATTATTCCTTATACAATACATTCTTTTTAAATAAATTATTCGTATTTTTTTTTATCAATTACACAATGCAATGTCAAGAAAAAATTCTGATTTAGTGACAAAAACTAATGTTGTGTGAATATTCTTTCTTATCTTCTCAAATGTAATCAGAGTAAGTTTCAAATATATCTCGTTGATTTTGTGTATCAATTTGTTTTTATTTTACCTTTATTCAATCATTCAACATATATACACTTGTAATTATATTATCGTATATTACACATAAACATGCATCTGCAATTTTAATTTATCTAATAATAGATACGTCGGCAATCTATTTGTTTACCATTCAGAATTTAAATTAATTGAAATATTAGTATTATTTCATCTAAATAAGTATTAAACAAATGGTAACCAAAAGTAAATAATATTGCAAAATTATAACAAACGTCAAAAAAAAAGAGGAGTTGGAATGTCAGTCTTTTTCAATTATTAAACATCAATTAGAATGAATAAAATGAAAATATAATATGATAAGCAAATAAAATAAACAGTCGAAAATAATTGATAACTGAAAAGGGAAACAATCCAGTCCTATTACATTTATAATAAATTACTATATCGGCCCGATCAAGAGAATATACAAAGTAGTACATATATCAAACAAAATAGTTACTATGCATATTTATAAATCTTTGTCAATAAGTATAATATCTAGTTCATTTTGGTATCAAATGAAAGCGTATTCACTTAGGATCACTAAAGACCCGTGTTGAATAATAATCAGAAAAAAAATAATAAAAAAACAGGGCATATTTCCCCCGTTGTATAATTGGCTTTTTACCTGTTTTTTATTTTGGAATTTCTGGAGAACCAGAAGACAGCAATACACAGTTAGGAGTTTGGTTTCGCATTTTGGCCCCTGTGGATTTTTTTATATATGAAAGTTGTTGTGCAATAAAATTCATTTTCAGACAGTTGACTACTAATTTAGCCTTCAAAGATGGTTTATAAAAACATCAATGTTATTTTTACATGTTTAATGGGCTATTTTCTGTTTGACTTTCCGTATTTTCATAGCTATACCAGCCATAGGTCCAGAAATTAATGTAATATTTCTATTGCACACCTGGGCATTTTCATGAATAAAAGGGTCTGGGACAAGCTTTCAATCCCACTAGGTGTGGGTAAAAACTTTGCCGTAGGGAACTGTACAGAAAGAGTGAAAATATGAGCCCATACCCATTACTGTATAGGTACCTCAGACTTTGGATGGACAGTGAAGTCTTCAGGTGCACTTTCCCACCCTGGAATTGATACGAGTTGAAAATATGGATAAAAGCTATCAATCAAACCACCTGCGGTCAAGAACTTTGCCGTAGGGGGGTGGCAGTAAAGCCACTGCTGCCACCACCCGTAATGGACAAAAATGAGAAATTGGGTATGGGGTTGTCAGCTTCTGGTGCACTTTCCCACCTGGGCATTTTCATGAATAAAAGGGTCTGGGACAAGCTTTCAATCCCACTAGGTGTGGGTAAAAACTTTGCCGTAGGGAACTGTACAGAAAGAGTGAAAATATGAGCCCATACCCATTACTGTATAGGTACCTCAGACTTTGGATGGACAGTGAAGTCTTCAGGTGCACTTTCCCTCCTAGTGGGATTGAAAGGTTGTCCAAGACCCTCTTATCCATGTAAATGCCTAGGTGGGAAAGTGCACCGGAAGCTGACAACAACACACTCAATTTCTCATTTTGGTCCATTATGGGTGGTGGCAGCAGTCGCTTTACTCCCATCCCCCTACGGTAAAGTTCTTGACTGCAGGTGGTTAGATTGAAAGCTTATATCCGTATCTTCAACTCGTATCAATCCCTGGGTGGGAAAGTGCACCTGAAGACTTCACTGGCCATCCAAAGTCTGAGGTACCTATACAGTTATGGGTATGGGCTCATTTTTCAGTCTTTCTGTACAGTTCCCTACGGCAAAGTTTTGTCCCACACCTAGTGGCGATGTTGTTTTTTTCGTGTCCAACTTACATTCTTTCGGGAAGCCTCGCAAGCTCTATAAGGAAAAGTTCGGCACTTGACGTGTCTCAAATGTAAGGTAATTGGTCAGAGCAGGGCTCACTGAAATGATTTTTTGGGGGTTAAAACCTTCCGGGAATTTAATCCCACCTACACTTTCTCGATAATATCTAAATATTAAAGAAAAATTCCTTGGCTCTAACTCCAAATATGGACAATTTTATGATAAGGGGGTCCTGAAATCTTTTGAAAGCTTGTGCTATTTTTTAACCTTTCCTAATTAACCGGACCAAAGCACTACTTTACTTTAAAATTCATGACCCATTTTTTTTTACACTGTGCTTTAATCCCCCTTACTTGCTATTTGAGGCATGAAACATGAAAAAATACATTAGGAATAGGTATACAAAAAAATGGCAAGTAACACACTGTCCACACTAAGGACTATATTCGTGGACAACGAAAAATCAAAGGACGATAACTATGTACATATATATAAGTCTGAAAATTACACCAAACAGTGTTAGAGTTAGATTTTATACTGACAAATTTTTGTCCGTCCCTCAGCGGGATTCGAACTCACACCTTTGATACACTACAGCACCAATCGCTTAGCCTCATGTCCAGCGCTCTAGACCACTCGACCACATCCGCTATATTAAAAATATAACTTCAATAGTCGTAGTGTTACCTTGTCACGGAAGGTGAATCTAGAGATAGACATGAGACACGTGTTTTTTTAAGCGTGTGTAGATGTTATATATATATATATATATAGTAATTCTTTCGAAGATAAGATATTTCTTATTTCGTTTATTTGAAAGCTTATACATTGTACACAAGAACGAGTTAAGTCAACTCACATTAGATAGGTATTCTATGCTACGCCTACAACAGTAAAGACCGTAAGGCAGCAACCATTTGATTTTCGGGGGGGGGGGGGGGGGCTATGGTTTTTTTTTTTCTGGACAAATTTTTTTTTTCGCGACAAGTCGAAAGCAATTTTTTTCTTTCAATTTTAGCATTACATATTGTGGCAGCTGAGGGGGAAACAAACATTTTTTTTCTCAGAATCAAAAACAAATTCTTTTCTTCTCCAAAAACTGGAAACAAACTTTTTTTTCCAGAAAAAACCATAGCCCACCCCAGAAAATTAAATGGTTGCTGCCTAATGTTATCTGATCTGTAGGTTTGTTCGTTCGTTCGTTTTTCCGTGTATCCATCCATTTATACTGTATTAGATTGAATCTAAGACGAAATTGTAGTCAGGTAAAGTTGAAACTAGGTACATACGTTTATTAGAATATGTTATTTTAAAATTATTTACGGTTCTCTGAATAAGGAAAATAATTGTGCGAGCAAATCATCATAGACAAACGCTGTTGTTGTTTTTTTCTACTTCAATTCGTTTACATTTTATTCTCATTTCATATCCGTAAATTACTCGTATATATACCTATTATGTGATGGGGGATATACGATCCGTTTTTAATTGTTTATTTGGAATCCTTGATTTTTGTTTACCATCTCAGTTAAGAGTTTGGAAAACCGAGAAAACGTAAAGAAGACCTCAAAATATAGTATATGCCCTTCTCTATAGAGTAAAATACGAAGAGGAGCGCACTTTCCATTCTACAAATACATATATAATAATATAAAGTATGTGTTTATGTAGGGGAGTAAAAATCGTTCGCTAAAAAAAGATTGTTCCTTTGCTTTTTGTGTATTTTTCGCTGTGCATTTGGTGATTAAAGATACCTTATCTCCTTTGTTGTTCTATTGTATTACGATATTTTGACTTTTTACGATTTTCTGAGACGTTCTCCCCTTCCTGATTGTTATTGATGCAGACATTTAGCAAGCAAACTAGTCACTACAATAGGCTACAGACGACATTGATGTTGTAGTGTCCCTTCTGACTTGATATGATGGATATCTCTAGTTATTTAAAGGTTGAAAAATAAAATAAACCGTATTGGTAGCCATATTTTATTTTTAACAGAACGTTGTTTCATTATGTCGTTTTGTGGTTTTCTCATATACCACATTATGATTCTTTGACAAGTTGGTTCTCATTGTGTTCTTTAGTGGTCGCTAGAATTGGTCGCTAGCTTGATTGGTCGCTAGGATTGGTCGCTAGCTTGAGTCTGGTTTAGAAATCTGCATGTTTATATAAATACTCAAAACCAATGAAAATACATAATCTGGCAAGGGAAAGGTTGCAGGTTTTATATCGCTGCATTCTATTTGTGTCTTTCTAAA
The DNA here is from genome assembly GCF_965363235.1 of Mytilus galloprovincialis. Lineage (NCBI taxonomy): Eukaryota > Metazoa > Mollusca > Bivalvia > Mytilida > Mytilidae > Mytilus > Mytilus galloprovincialis. Next base: position 71,200,796 of record NC_134843.1, read on the forward strand.
GTCAGGAGTCTATAATTTAGTGGTTGTCGTTTGTTGCAGTTTATCATATTTGGTTAGCTAGTTTAGAAAGCAATTCTGGGAAGTGTACTAATTTACAATCTGGCAATAAATTAAGAACTTACAGAAAATTTTAAAATATTTTTATGTTTGAACCATATTTAAAAATGAATTCAAAAAAAGACAGGCAAATAATCACAAGATTTAGAACTAGCTGTCACGATCTTGAAATCGAAAGAGGGAGGTATATTGGAATTAAAGCTGAAGACAGAAAGTGTAAGCTATGTAAGAACGCAGTTGAAGACGAACTATATTTTCTTTTAAAATGTCCTGTTCTAAAAGATATTCGATCTCAACATCTTTCTAATTTAAATTCTAAATTCAAAATATTTTCAAGATTATCTGATGAAATGAAATTTGTTTGGATTCTTTCATCTGAAGATTTGTTTGTTACTTCAAACTTATCTAATTTATTGCACTCCCTTTTTGAAGAATGAAAGAAAATTATAGAAAATATTGTTGTTTGAAAAAAAAAAAATAGAAGAAAAATATATATAGATATATATATAGGAAATAAAATTGATCAGGAGTTGTCTCCCATAGACCTAGAACTATAAAGATTTATGTAATTTCTCCAGGTCACAGTGGCACCCATAACAACTATGTTTTGTCAATAACTTGGTTTATACATGTATCAGGTTAATTAGTGTAAATGTGTATTCATGTGGTTTTTTGTTCAAATGTACTTTAATCATTCTAATCATTTTCTGTGCTTTATTTTGTAATTCATTTGATTGTATAGCTCAAATTTTGGGCACCATGATTGGTTAATAAAATTATCTATCTATCTATCTATTTGTTTTCCGTTTATTTGTTTTCCACATGAATCAGGCAATTAGTTTACTCGTTTGAATTTTTTCAATATGTCATGTCGATGCCTCTTACAACAGTCGGTAGGGGACGATAAAAGGCTGACCCGTGTAGATTTCGAAAAAGATCAGGCTAATGCCACTCACTTCAAGGCAGCACTCGTACCCGCAAAGTGGAAAGGAATTAATATAAGTTGCAAAACTTGTTTCCCAATCCACACTAAATAAATATGTTTATTTTGGAAATTTATATTATATTGCTGTTGTTTGCTCTATGGTCGGGTGGTTGTCGCTTTGACATATTCACCATTTCCTTTCTCAATTTTATTAAACTGACATGTATAGCTTGCGAAGGGTCTTGCTCAATGCTGATTGTCGTAGGGTCACCTATAGTTTTAACTTCTTCGTCTTTTGGTTTCAAGGAAAATTATGATTTCCAAATGACGTAGAAATGCAACTAGTGTAGGTTACTTATACTATAAGTTATAGCAAACTTTTGACAGACCATGTACGTAATGGTGAGGTTTCAAATAGTTATTTCTTATTCATGACTGCATTAAAACAAATCTTATATTTTTATCAACTTTAATTTGCAGGAAAATATTTCCAGTTTTATTTGGAGCTGCTAGAATTACAGAAAATGATATGATTGTTGGTGGATACCGAATTCCTAAAAACGTAGGTTGTTAACTTTTCACTATGGATTCTCCCAGAATTCACTCATTCATAAATGTCTCATACTGACCATTTTTTTATTTTTGGATGGTCAATGTATGAATAAAATTAGATGTACGAAAAAAATTGTAAATGTTGTTATTTGGAGACACCAAAGATATATTGTATACAAATTAGATGCCAACATACGAGATCTCCAACGACAGATTAGAGTATTATTATACACAGTAAAAATTTAACATGTCCATTTTGTCATGAAATCGCGAAAAAGACCGATATACGGTATACTAATATTTGGCAAGCTCTAAATTCTTTCTCTCGGAAAATGCCTGTACCAGGTCAAGAATATGGCAGTTGTTTTCACTTGTTCCGTTGATTAGTAGCGTTTGATTTTGTCAAGTTTTATGAACTTCCATTTTTGTCAGTAGTTTTTTTTATAATTTCCAGAACGAGTGTAAGGACCTACATGTATAGTTGCTTAAATGAATTTTACGTCGTTTGTGTCTTGATTATCAATCTGCCACAAAAACAAATTCTTTGAATAAAATCAATATACAATGCATTAAGCACAGAAGCGATGCAAGTCAACCACTGACAAATATCGGTTTTGTACCGTGTTGAAGGCTTTCCTGAGAATTTGAGACGAAGAACTGTTTGCATATCCATGTATAGTAAAACAAATATGAGCATTTGTTTTCTTTAATTTTAGATGCTAGTCATTTTGAATAATAATTGTATGTGCAATGACGAACGATTTTATCCAAATCCAAAAGAATATATTCCTGAAAGATGGATGCGTAAATATAAAGATGAAGCGATTGCAAAAGGACAAGATTACCCATTCGGATTTAAACCATTTGGGTTTGGTCCACGAGGCTGTGTTGGTCAAAGGTTTGCTGAAAATGAAATTTACATAGGAGTCGCTAAGGTATTTATTAATATCAGTACAGAACACGCACTTTGTAAAAGTGTAAATTTCGACATACAAATGTATAGTAGAACAATTTACCCCAATGTCAAATATAACATCAATTTAAGTGATCGGACCACGACGGATGTCCTCTTGAGAGCCCGCGACGACAGGTTTTATCTCGAGTTTGTCATAGCCTAGAGCCCTAGACTTTTATATTGGTTCATTCATAGATCTTTATTTAAGGTTTAGTCGTAATAATCTTCAGATTCTTAACTTGGTTTTGTCGTTCTTAGCTGTCAAACATGTGATGTTTAGGAGCCAGAATAATGAGTTTTTATCAGGAAACTTTTTCCTGCGAATTGTTTCTGGTAAGCTAGCTCTTGAAAATCCAGATAGACATGTCGATCACGCAAAAAAAAGGGCATATTTATTTCATCATCTTATTACATTGATTTTTCGTCAATCAGTCAACCCAGAGAGGATGTGATACAACTCGTTTTAATGAGTTTGTTATCTGGTTGCGTAATATAGATATTAAAAATTAAATAATCATGATTCATATTGTAATTTTCGGTCATTATATCTAACCAATGAAATATCGTCACACACTCGGCTTTAAATACGTTTGCTCAATTTTTGTGGTCTCTCTGCGGTCGTATCAAACTGTGCTCAGCAATCAGGGGGCGTTTCATCAGGCATACTAATTTCATATCTCTACATTTTTTGTTTCAGATAATACATAATTTTAAAATTTCTATGCCTCCAGGAGTTAGAGAAGTGAAACATGTCAACAGAATATTTACATCACCATTGGAAAAAGTTACTGTACATTTTACAGAAAGGAAACAGATTCCCTCAACATGACCTTGAACTTAAATACACTATTACATATTAATACGGATGCTCCAATGAACCTTTACCTCTGAACTAATGTTTTTGCAAACACAATTGATTTTATGCAAGAATGCTTTTTTGTTTGTTGCAGTTGGACTAAATATGCGATATTTAAATATTTTTCATTGTCGACATTTGCAATTTTGCATACGAATTTACAATCATTATTTTTGTTTCCTTATACTTTTAATTATGTTATTACCTTATATGTACACCATTTAATGACTTGTCTTAATATATTTTCACATTGTTCACCGCAACAAGATGCCAAGCTATTAGTTTCACGCCATCTTGAAATTATTATGTCAAAACAACTGTTTGTTCTGATTGGTTGAAAATTAATGTGGTTTTGGTTCTCTTGGCTTTAATGAGTTTTAATTACTTAACAAAATGTCAACAACCGAAGGAGTGGGGGAAAGAAATGATATATGGCTGGCCAAATGTTAAAAATATTCGAATTAACCCTATCTTTGAAATTATTGCAATTGAATCACATATTATTAAATAAGCACCGAGTCTGATAGTACACATTTCCCATTGAAATACGGGTTTTAAAGTCTATTCAAGTAATATTTGGTTTGCTATATAAACTGTTTTAATTTCGATATGGCAGATTGGATTTAGTATTACACTGAGCAGTTCTAACTCTGTACAATTGTATGCCATGCTGAACTTATTAAATTATACATCGCGCTTACCAGAGCCGTCCTTTGTTGCAAGAGCTAGTCTAAAAGTCAGACTTATCATATTGTTCATTGTGTGTGTGTGGTTCCAGGCCAACCCATTACCCACAGATACTGTG